>NW_009731298.1:0-17743 GCF_000703405.1 Apaloderma vittatum | reverse complement strand
GGAGGAAGCTTTCTGCAGGGTGGGCCCCAAAGGTGGTTCCTTGCCACAGAACCACCTTTGAAACCATCCCATGATAGCACACACCTCTTCTTCTTCTGTGTGTGATTGGAATCCTCGTTCTTCAAAGGGAGCAGGGACTCTGTTCTTGCTGCTGCTTTCTGTAACTCTGTGGCATCCCTTTGCAAGACTCTGAGGGATGTTTTTTCAAGGCAAATGGAAGATAAGCATCAGCCTGCTCCTGGCTACACATTGTGATTGCTTGTGAGCATTGTCTCTAAAACCTTCAGAAAAATAAAATAAAATAAAGAACATACAAAATAAAAAATAGAATAGAATAGATCATTAAAAAAAATTTTAAAAATCCTGTTTTCACTTGTAATTTTTATGATATGTGCCCTTGAAAGTTCTTTTGGAGCTGAAAAACCCCTGGCATTTCGGGTAAATTGATGCCCGTCAGTGTTTAAGAGGCATTTGGACAATGCCCTTAGTAACGTGGTTTAACTTTTGGTCAGTCCTGAAGTGTTAGACAGTTGGACTTGATGATCATTGTAGGTCCCTTCCAACTGAGCAGCTCTGTTCTATATCTAACGCAATAGCTCTCATCTGATTTGAGAAGCCCACCTTCAGATGAGAGGAACTGTGCAATAAAAGCGCCTCTTTATTCCCAGTGCAAGTCAGCGCTACTCGCATGTAGATACTTTTCAGAGTTGATCAGAGGAATCCCATACTTGGTAATTAGAATCACCAGTTTTAACAATGATAGAAGCCATATTTTTAAAATAGTGATGCTTAAACTTGTTCTGCTTTTTTTTTTCTTATTGCTTTTCCTGTAAAAGGTTCATTTTCATTGGTTAGAAAAGCAATTAAAGGAACGCTTCATGCTCAATTCGGCAGTTCTTTGATTTGGGTTTTTTGGCGATTTTTAGCCCAAAAGGACATAATACATCTAGAAATAAATATCTAAGCAATTAGGTAGTTTAATGTTTATCCAGATTCTCAATGTTTACATTTCCTCATCTTAAGAAATGGCAAATAAAACATTTCTTATTTACCGAATTGTAATTTTTACTGGGGTTTTTATCAATAGAAATTGGACTTTAGTGGTCAAAACTAATATTATTAATTTCATTAATAATCTCCAAGATCTGGTCCTGATGAAGGATATACAATGTTCAGTGATTTCAACAAGGAAATCAATTTTCCTGATTTTTTTCCGTCTCACACATTTCTCAGCAGTGCAAATGAAGTAAAGATTCTTCTCGCTCCTGTGAGCTAGCTTAAATACTCAGGGCAAATTCAGGCATTTTTTTTTCTTTTTTAAATGTACAACAGAGTCTAAAAGTGCTTTCAGTCAGGAGAAATGTAAATATCAGAACTTACTCAATTGCAAAGACTGAAAATAATGTAAATATTTAATATAGTGCATAACTTTGCAACATATTTATAAGGTGAGCTGACCTTGAAAGTTTCCTTAGCTACATATAACCAAAGAATAGCACCTTTTATCTCACTGGAGTTTAAGGAGAGCTCATTGATTCAGAATATTTTTAAAGTGTACGTAAACAGTTTTCAGGTATTAAATCTTGGCCTTAATGTAGAGTGTTATAAAATCAAATGTAACTTTAAGCAGACCTATTTTTTTTATAATAAAAATATGTTTAAATAGGAAAAAGTACTAGCTGCTATAAAGCAGCAAATGTTATCCGTCCTGTTAGAATTGTTTAAGAATGCATCAGTTTTATAGGTTATTTTGGCTCAGTAAATTAAAATTTATCAGGCTGGCTGAGGCTGGTGATGCTCATAGTCTGTGTCCTTCCTTCCAAGACATTAAAGGTCTGCCAGTTAAACAGTGAGTTTGGTGTGGGCTTTTGAAATATGGGTTCTGATCAAGCTGAAGTCCTTTGACAAAGTGGCCATTTGTTGCCTCAGCCAGAAAAATAAGAAAGCATTGTGGGAGTTGATAGACTGGCCGTGAAAAGTAGAAGCTGTTTCCTTGACACCTTGACCAGAATCCCATCCTCGCAGCAGGGCTGGAAACCAACCCACATCTTCATTTGAAGAGCAAAGAAATACTTTGTGAGACTCCTGATGGTTTTTGGAAGCTGGAAGGTGCAGAGCCTACCTGTGCATCCTTCTATGACTGTGTCTTTCCTCTTCTGCCTATGCCCCCTGCCATCCAAAGTCATCCTCATTGCCTTCTCCTCCCTCCTTCACCTGAAGGAGCAGCCTGGGCAGCAGGTGATGCAGCAGCATCTCTCTGAGATCCGCGTGAAGCAGGGAGGAGAGGTATGTGGAGTGGAGAAGGGTGTGCGTGTGTCATGGAGAAATCCAGCACCAGCTCGTGGGGCCTTTACACGGCAGAAGCAGCATCGGTAACACCTAACACAGCTCAGTCACACTTGTCTCCTGAAGCTTGATTTGCCTTTTACACTGCTAATGCAACAGCAGGTGAGGAAAGGGCCAAGAGGAAGCCCTAGACTCAAGCTAAGTTCTTCAGCAACCTCCCAGTCTCCTCCTGAGCTGCAGCATCAGGGGGCCTTTGCCCTGGGGGACATATTTCTTTGAGAAAAGATAAGACTGTTGTCTGGAGAAAATACTACTTTTTGCTGCAAATATTTCTCTTTAAGAGAAAGGTGTTTTGAAGAAAAGTTAGAACTCAGCATATTGAGCCTGCTTCAAATGGATGTGTCACTTTTATTGGAATTCTAATTAAATGTAGACTCATAAAAGAGTATACCTTCCCAATTTAAATATGGCTGGCTCTCATGTCTGTACAGTTCCAAAACTTACGACGACAGATTAATGACTAGGCTGAAAGTCTGTCATAACCTGGTAGGATAAAGCTAATCCAAATCGACTATATGCCATGATTTTATGACACAACGTTATTGAAAAGTACAGGAATAATTAAGTGGAAATATAATAGAGGAAGCATTTTCTGAGCCCTGGCACTGTGGGCAGAGCCTGCCACCTGATATGGTTGGTTAGAATAGCAGGTCTAGAGTAGTAACACATTTTTATGCTACTTTTTAAAGAAACTGTGGGTCAAGTAGTCCATCACTGAAATTCATTCTGAAAAAAAGCATGACAGCTTTGACAGCTATAAAACAGAGGTGCCTTGTTTAACTGGGTGACACTAATTATAGGTAAGAGCTCTATAAACACACTCCTTTGTTCTCTGGAAGCTGCACAACATATAATAAAACTCTGGCATAACAAAAATGTCGTCTATAAATAAATAGAAAATAGCTGCACTTGTTTAATTGAACCCAGATAAGAAAATAAGTTAGGAGCACTTAAGCTTACTTTCAAGGCTTTGTTTTTTCTTTCAACAATGCTGTTGAAATGGTCTTTGGAGTACCTCCATCTGTGGCTTTCTGTGGTGTTACTTACACAGGGTCAGCTCTGCACTGACCCAAGCTAGTCAGCTTCATAAACTTGAGGTAGCAATTTTGGTCCAAATCTCTATGTCTGCTTTAGACTGGCTGCAGGGACAGTGCAGACGCTTGGTCTAACGATGACTGAGATCGGAGGCAGCGTAGCCACACCATTATCTTCTGCCTGAGCCAGTACACCCCAGCAAGAAGCTGAACTCAGAGCACACATCTGGTTTCAAGGCAGAGCTGGGATCCTTGCACAGGTTCTGTACCCCTCTGTGCAGATAGACCAGCTTGGCTCATGCTGGCAGCCTTTCCATTGCTCCCAGGGAGCTGTGTGCTGAGGGAGGATGCTTTCTTACCTGGAGGTGAGAGTGGCCATGAGCAGCCATCTGTTGGTATAGAGAAATCAGACTTTAAGGAACAGATTAGTTAATTTCAGGTATTATATATACTACAGGTGAGATTTGTCTTCGCTGTCCTGTATGTCTGAAGCCTACATGAAGCTCATCTATGTGATTTATCCAGACTTCTCTGTAGTTGGTGGAGGGTGCAGTGCTCTTCAGGAGAATGAATTACCATGCATGTAGGTAGACACCTGTGCTGTGTTGTGTTGCTGTTACAGAACAGGTTTTTTTGTTACTCAAAAATACCTAAAGTATTGTAAGTACAACATGCTTCATCATAACTTCACACACCATTTGTGACATCAGGCCTTAATGTATTTCAGGTGCTGGTCGATGCGGGAGGTGCGGGTCGATACGGGAGGTGCCGATTGATGCCGGGAGGTGCGAGTTGATGCCGGGAGGTGCGGGAAGCTACGGGAGGTGCGGGTTGATGCGTTGACGTGCGGGAGGTGCGGGTCGCCAGCAGCAGGACCGGGCCCCTCTAGAGGGAGCCCTCCGCTGAGGAATGGCCCGGGAGTGAGGACAGAGCCAGTTGCGCGTTTGCTGGGCTTTCCCTCTCGTCCTTTTCAGAAACCGAACGTGCCCGAGCCCTGCGGAAAGCCTCCCCGTACCTAACACCTAGCACAAATCGATCCCGCATTTTCCAAGGAGCAATACAGCCGATGCACCCTAACCGCCCCCAAACCGGGGCTGACTTTAGTTCTTTGCCAGAGTTTGATAGTTCAGTGCCCGCCACAGAAAGGCTGCTCGGAGATTGCATTTGCGTGGAAAAAGTTGGCTGTGGGCTTTCAGTGCTAGAGCAGAGGATGAGCAAGAAAATACAACGGGGTGTGTGTTGCAGCTGACACCTGTGACACATTTTGAGCATCAGGCGTAAGGTGAAAGGACAAGTGGATTTGATTACGGTTGCAGGAGTACAACTGGCAGCCTGAGCGCTCTCCTGGGATCAGAAAATATAATTGTATTATTAGGGATGAGGGAAGAATATAGACAAATACATTTAATAAGTTAGTTAAAAAAATTAATCTGTATTCTGAGTGGGTTTTCATGCCTTTGCAATTACTGTACTCTCTTTTCAGCAGACACTTTACCAAGTTTTCAGATAATACTGATATTTAGTTTCTTCTAAACTGCTTATTGCAGAGCAATAACAAAATTTGAGGATAACTTCATTATAAAACACAGCCAAACTAGGTAGTTGACTCTTAGAAAAGCTGAAATAACTGAAGCACTGGGAGCTAAGCAACTTGCAAAAAGTGCTAGTTAGAACATTGCAACATGGAAATGAACATGAAGTTTTATGTGCCTTTCCTGTATTATTGAGTAGTATATTTTAAAACTCCAGTTTGCCCTGCAATTGCGAAGAACATTAAATACGTTGCCAATTGGAAATATGACTTTATTTTGAGCGGCACCTGTAAATTAAAAATGAAATAGAAAATCAAACCGAAAAGAGAAATTCATTAAATTGAAATAAGCCTGAGTGAATAAGCACTATATCTCACTCAAATGAAAAAACATAGGGCAAGAGTTTGTTTTTGGCCTCCCTATGTAGCTTTTAGTCCGACATTTCTAAATGATATAAATATGTAGAAGTTCTGGGTATTTTCAATTACTATTGTTAGACAGAAAACAAGCTTCAGTTTCTTCAAACTTTATTTTGTCGAATGTGTCTGAGTCATAGGAAAAGTCATTCCATCATGTCTAGAAACTGTTTTTATTCAGAGCACTTGTCAGGAAAGAAAATAAACAAGTATTAGTTCCTGCCACCATTCATTTCAGAACAGTTACAACCAATATAATTAGGTCTCAGATTATTTTTTTTTTAAAAAAAAGGTCTGAATGAAAAGATATAAGATTATATGTGTCAGTTGCTGAGCATTTGGCATGAACAGCCTTTCCAACACTTGCTCTGGTTATTATAAGGTTTGAGTTGTAAATGACTGCATTCAGCAGCAAACCCGTCAGGTTGGAGAGCTTTTCATTAAGTGTTTGATCTAGAAATTTTTAATCAGTGCACAAATAAAACAAATTATTAAAGCACTACATCAGCTGCAGTATATGTAATTGGGATGAACAGGGTGATGTAACTGGTAGGGAACAGCACAAGCATTCTTAACAGAAGGCCTGGAGCTACAGAACTTGTTACCACTAGAGATGAAACAGAGCCTAAGTCTTAACCTGTATCTTGAAAATGGTAAGATGCACCTATTAAAGACATTCCCAAATAGCCTGGTGATAAATCATGTATGTTGTACAGCTTTGCTGGGGAGGGATCATCCTCTAGAATGCCTTGTGTTTTTGAAATAATGCTGGGATGGAGCGTGTGCTGAAAGCACAGAGGATTTTGTTTATAAAAGCAGAAAGGAGCATTTTGTATTCTCAAATTTTTATTGTAGTTCTTTGTCCTAGATGAAGACAAGCCTGTAAGATCTACTTTAGGAATTTATCTAATGGAAACTATTGCGTGACTTCAGTACATTAATCAGGGGTAGCGGTTATAACTGTGCTGAGATCAGTGGACCTACTCTGACTTCAGTAGTTAATGCTCTGATGCAAATATTATTAACATTTTAGCTTAAAAATATCAGTTCTTTTAGCTAGTCTAGTTACTGAAATTTCTGAAAATGCCATCAACAAGATGTTGCAACTAGGCTAATAGTTAAAAGGGGAGCTCATTTACATATGCTAGATTAAAAACTAACACCAGACACAAGGTTACTCTGCACTTCCTAGCAGATTTTGTAGAGTGGCTTTTTTTGATATGTATATCTAGGCTAAGATACATTAAAAAATTTTGTTTGTTTGTTTAATTATTGTTTCCTGTCTGTGAAGAAATGAATTTAGGAAAGCTAATACAAAAGTGGGGTGTTGCATTTTGCTCTGACGGCTGCAATAAAGCTAATGCTTCATGGCTGAAAAGTCTCTTATGCCACTCTACCAGTAGCTGAGGGTGAGACTGTTGCCTGCAGGTTTGTGTGCTTGAGACATCAGCCGAGGTAGGTCAGTGAGCATTCCCACTATCAAGCTCAGGGGTGAAATCTTAACCCCAATCTGGATCACCAGAATTTTTACTGCTGCTTTCAGAAGAGCCAGAACTTTACCTTAAAATGTTAGATTTGTCAGATTGGCCTCAGCAATCTGTGTATCACAGGGGTTACAGCTGGCTTCATGATGGGCTGTGCATACAAACTTCTGCAGATTTTCATCTTCAGTCCCAGGTGTGGCAGAGAGAAACTTAAGCTCTGCTTCTGCTCCAGAGTCTCACAAGCTCTGACACAACAGGAGGTCAAATACATCTTGAGAAAGCAAGATCTGTCAAGGTTAAACACAACTTTGTGACAAAAACTCAATCCAGCAAACAGATCTGGCTCGTGGTCTCCAGACACGTACGTGAGCTAATGCTCACCACACAAGAAAGCCCCAACGTGAAAAGAAAGCAAGTTTTCTTCAAAAATCTTCCAACTCCCAAACATTAATTCTATTAGAGCTGCCAGGCCTTGGTGGTGCCTTCCTGCAGGACCTGGAGGTGTTGAAGCACTGGGCATGGGGGCAGAAATGGTGCCGAGGGGCTAGTTATAGGTGTCTTTGGCAAATGTGCCTTGCGTGCTCTGTAGGATAAGGGTTTTAGGAGGTTTTATTAATTGCTTTAAGACGGGAGCTGGTTCGGCCATTATGCCCTGGGCTGCATGTAGCTGTGCAGCCTCAGCTGGCTCTGCAGCTCCCAGCCTTGACAGAGGTGTCCTGTCTCCCACCTGGTGTGTCGTCCTCTGTTTGTGGGGACAGAGAATGTGACAAATATAATTTTCCCTCCATTTTGGATTTTACTGTGGCCATACCTTTAAAATAAAACATTTCCTTCCTTTTTTAAAACTTTCTTTGTAATTTAAAAAAAAAAATTATCCCTTGCCTTTTGAGCAGCAATTTATATCCTGTGTACCTTATCTCAGGTAAAGTAAAATAGTGGCTTCCCTCAGTATAATCAGTTGTGTTAATATCTCTGATTGTAAGCTTGGCTCAGAGTTTGCATTATCCCATACAGGCTGTGTCTGTGCAGGCACAGTCAACAGATACTTTTAAAAATTACCACACATTCCGAAAAAAATCTGCATGATGAGATAGTAGATTTTAAGAGCTATTTTGAAACAAAAAAAATAAAAATGTTTTCCTTCAGTTTAAAACAGTCTTTGAAACATATCTCAGATTGAACAACTTTGCATATTTTTTTCATGACATTGCTTTGCAGATTTTGTTGCATTACATTGCTTTATAAACACACTCTAACAAAATACAAGCTAGTGCTTATGTACACTGAGAAAAGCTTCCAGATAGAGAGCATGAAAAGTTGTCATGTGTTTCTCTATCTATGGTAAACAAAAATATTAGATACTAGCATTCACCTTCTTTGAAGAGGGATGACACTGGCATGGCCAAGTATCTAATAATATCCCTGTAAGCTCTGACCAGTTCTTCTCTGATTCCCTGAAGATATCCCCACATAATACATCTCATGGTTTGCCCGGCTATTTTCTACTTTGCTTTCAAGACCAATGCTTCCAAAAGAAATCAAACTCCTTAGGAAATCCTTAGCTCTCTGTTCCAAAATTACTCCTGTCCACAGTCTTATTCTTCTAGAAATATTTAACAGCAATGGACTTCTAGACAAACTTTCTCTTTGTAATTTCAGTCCCGAGTCATGGACGGCCTCAGCATTTAACTGTGTGGAGATTTTAGTAACTCATAACACTTCTTCACCGTCTCTGATCAACTTACCTGGAGTGTCCTGTATGTCCTCCCCTGTGGGGAAAAACTAGGGTGAGTCAGCAGTTCATAGCAAAACTTGTATGAGCATCACCAAGTCTAGGATTTCAGCATAAGTCTTTTTCCCTTTGCGTTTCCAGCAGGCTTTTTGCCATCTCTTTTGCCATTTCTTTGCTTTCCACAAAGAAACTGATGTCTCAGTCAGCTGCAATTGCAATTCTTTTGGTTTACTCTCTTGGACACAAATAAGCTATTACATTTCTATATGTTCCCAGGTATTTTTCCTAAAGAAAACCAGCTCTATGGCTGTCTAGCCATTTAATTTCCATTCTAACCCTGTGATCTTTACAGCACTGTTTATTTCATGCTACCTTGTGCTGAGTGTCATCGGATCTTCTGGCAAGAGTTGTGTCGGTTTTCTCTCCTGACATTAGCTATTTATCTTCACTACTAAAACAATACTTGAAACCGTTTAGAATTACAGCTTCAGCAAAACAAGTTCTCTCTTTTTCCACGATGCACCTGTGTTTCCTAAAGGCGTTTCTAGTCAACCTTGCTATAGTCGAATGATTTTTAGTGGTGCTATTTGCTTAAAGGAGCTATATAATCTATCCTTGATATTTAAATGCATTCATCTTTCCTAGCAGCAGAGAATACAAAAAGCTGTTTTATTCTGATTTCTCTTCAAGCTCTGATATGTTAATTCCTGCTATACAAGTGAGGACAGTGGGTATTCCATGCGTGGCTCATATGGTGGTTATTCAGGTAAAGTTCCCTCAGATTTAAGGTGGCTTTTATTGAGTCAGATGGATGAGATTCAATTTCTGTGCTTCCCTGTTATCTGCTCTTATAGGGGCCCCAGCCACCCATGTTTCCTAGTAATTTATTGACAGGACCTTGAGACACTTTTATGGTGACAAATATACTGGAAATTTACTTTCATTGTTACTTGTATGAATGAAACACATCACTTTCAAAAGAAGGAGTTAATTTACTGTATCATTCTGTATTAAGTAAGTCTGAATTGGAATGTCTTGTTTGTTTACATAGTGTTAATTTGGTTGCTAGTGTATTCACTAAAGTTCACTCACTATGTGAGTGTGTGTCTTATTTGTAACTTCGAGTAATACGTGAGAAAAGCTTCTCATTTAAGAAGTTCACTGCATTTCATGTACCTTGTATTTTAGAAACCCTTTTTAATTTGCTCATCTCGAATATAACATTATGAATGTAACTACCTTTGGAGCATACAGTGTTTTGCCTGATCTGTGAGAGGTGCGCGAGGAGAAGAGGAAATCAGGGTTCATGCCATGCACTGTCTGTTGTCCTACTTCTCGATTTTTTGTCACTTTCATATGTCATTTCTTCTTCTTCATACTACTATGATGAAGTATGGAGAAAAACTTAGTGCATTGCAAAATAAAATACATGACTTGCAAATGTGTGTCTGTTATTTTCTTGCATTGTCATCTAAGATTAATGAATGTCTCCATTTTGGAAATTAAGATACTTGAATGGCTCTCCTTTTCAACCAAAGAACAAAACATGCAAAAGAAACTCGCAAAAGTAACAAGTTTGAGAAAGAGATGAAGTTAAAAATGGTGTATTTTTTCAATGTCAGATACAGAACATGCTTTGAAAATCCAATCTGGAACTCACCTACGTACAATTACAAGTTCTATAAATGTTTTTCCAGGAGTAACTAGGAGAGGCACTAATGCCCGAGTCTCAAGTCTCCAAAATATTTGCAAACTACTCCAAGTATTTTGCTGTATTTTTTTTCCAGCGTAGTCACTCATGGGACTGCTACATTTTAACAACTGATTACAGACACAGGCCCCACTGAATCCATGGGAGCTTTCCTATTGACTTCACTGAAGCCAGCACTTAACCCATGGATTTGCAGAAGCAAAATGCAACAAACTTGGTTCTGTACTTCAGCTAAAATAAAACCCATGACACAATCTGTGCTACAAGACTGAAGGCAAAGCTATACCTTTTCTAAAAATGGTTTTGTGCATCTGTAAGCTTTTGATTCAACAAATGTTTTTGCACCTGCTGGAGTAAAAGTAATAAAGAGTCAAACTGCTGTCGTTGTTTTCATATGTATATGCAGTTTTATATACATACTGCAGTAGTTCATCCAAAATAAAAAATTGGAAATTAAAAGTTTTTTCATACACTACCAATATGTTTATGTCACATGTGAAAGTACCGTGCAATTTATATAGTCATGATGTCAGCGGTATATTATGTAAGTTCTTAGTGGCAGATGAAGTTTAGTAGTGCAGACTGATTTTTGTTTTACTTACTTAATGCTAATTTTAGTGATTTTCATCTTGAAAAAAGTGTTTTAACCTGTGGTTTGCTATGACTTTTATTTCTTCCTGATTGAGCTGCTCTTTGCGTGTATCTAAACCCAATCAGGCTAAAAAGGCATGATTAACTTTCTTTACTGATTTTTGTGAGAAATGGTGGCAGTGGTGCATGGTAGCAAACACCTCCCCTGCTGCAATGTCACAATTATGAAATCTGCAATTCCATGGAAACTGCCGGAGTTATTCCTTGTCATCTCCTCTCAGCTTTTTGGTTGGAAATAAGGCAGAAATTTGACTCCCCCTGCACAAGGCCTAACTAAACAGACTGTGCAGAGAAGTTTAGGAGGGGTTATAAATTCACTAACTGTGGGGAGGCTCCATTACAACCCCTCTGCAGCCCTCACCTGTGGGCTAGAGAAAGAGCCCCTGGCAGTCTACACCTTTATCCTTGACCAACATAACTGGAATTTCTCTGGGACACCTTTGTTAGAACGGTTCAGGTACTTCTACTCATCTCTTGAGTTTTTAAGCACATTGAAGTAAGTGACAGTGGTAGTAGAAGTATTTGGAGTACCTGCAGATTCTCATGCAAAATATATTTCCACTTCTGTTTTGAGCTGCGAAAAACTTGAAGTGAGTCATCTGAAGGTGCGAATGAACCATCTTTATAGAACATTTAAAGGAGGAAGAGCAACCTTTGTATTGTGGGCATTCTTGACACCCCCAAGAAGACAACTGGTAAGAGTCTGTTTAAAAAAAAAAAAAAAAGAAGTTAATTGCACTTATAATATCTGTAAGATCTTTTTGTCACATAATCCCACAATTTTTATGCATAAATAGAGCTGTTATGCTATCCCAGTCATTAATAATCAGAGATGTGACCAAATGAGGCAGATTAGAATTGGTAGAGGGATTTCTGTTTTTACCTTCTTGCTTAAATATGATTTTGAAGTTAGACTCTCAGAAACATACAAAAATGTCATCTCTTTCACCTCTTACTTTTCATTCTGCTCCTAAGACTAAAAAAACCCCAACAACCCAGACAACAAAACCAAGATCCCAAAGCCCAATCAAACAGCAAAAATTTACATAAACCTCCATATGTGTCTGACAGGAGCTATACTACCCCAAAAACATTTATCAAAGCAGTCTTCCATATTCATGTACTAAAGAATTAAATTATAACTAGGAGTATTCCAACAAGCGCGATATCAAAAAGAGTAAATAAAATAAAAGTCATGCAGGAGCTCTGGAGGGGGAATAATAATGTGAATAATTTTGTGACCTCATCCCAAAAAAGCATGAAATAATGGTGTCCGAGTATGGAGGAAACAAACTATTCTTTGAATTGTTCTGGCTGTAAAAGGAAATATAAAGTCTCTCTTGTCTGTCTTCCTAGAATAGACCCCATGGCATGCAGTTACAATGAAGAGATCATTCAGGTATCTGGGATCAGACCCTCTTGGAGAGCCAGCATGAGATCAGACCCGCCCGTGCACAAAGGGTGAGGAGTTGGATGGCATTGCACGTCAGAGCTGAGAGAACAGGCGTGCTCCGCACAGGCTTCAAGAACAACTGTACGATGAGATCTGAAGGAGAGGAGGTTGGGCAAACACCATGTTCTTCCTGACATACTGGGATCCCTCATGAGTGGAACAAGAGAAGTGATGAAAAAAGAGGAGAGGGAACCCTCGTCTTGCAGTTCTGGGCCTTGTGTGCACCCTTGCAGTTCTCACTGGGTCAAGGAGGTCAGCACACACTTTTCTGCATGGATTAGCTTCTGTCGGGGTCTTACCTGTGGGAAGAACTGTTCCTCTCCATTCTTCTGCCCATTCTTTTTATATGGCACATCAATAACCCATGGCATCTCTTAAGTTTATCTACAGAAAGAAGAAACATGGAATAAGACTGATTTGGGGTAACTTGGGAAGAGATAAAAATCATAATTTTAGGCATTCCTTAAAGCTCAGTTAGATGTATCCAATCAGTGCATCTTTAACATTGGTTGAAAGCCTGTAGGTCTAGAGTGAGCCTCCTTCCACCAGCTAGCTCAGCAGTAATGCACACTGGTTTTATCCTACAGATGCTCAGCAGTTTAGTTCAGATGGGGGAGTTTGGTGTTAAGGGAGCTGATACTTCACAGGTAACCTTCCAGGAAATGGAAAAGGCAATGTTTCTGGACTGTGGCTTCTGCAGCGCACATGTGGCGAAACACAGACAGCTCCTATTTGGCTCATGCAAATTCAAGGCACTTTGCCTTTGCATATAAACGCTGTCAAAAAATCATGAATCCCTTATTAGATCCATTTTCAGTGTCACACAGTATCTGAAGGAGTGCCATAGACTAGGACATCACTCAGAGATAGAAGAGAATTAAGATTTTGTTTTGATGTTGTAAAAACCAGGAAGTACTGCTGGTCATCTTTATTTCCAGAAAACAGAACTGTGACAATTCATACTATTACGGCACTAAATATGCTCCCGTGTAAGTCCATATTACGAAGGTATGTAGAAGAAACAGGACCCTTTACCCTTCTGTTGCAAAGCACTTTTTGAATTGCATGTGCTCCTATGGGGACCTGGCTTCTTTTATTTTATGTCACCTGCTTAAGACAGAGCAATACTACATTAAAGATGAGGCCATCAGATGAATGGGTGAGGAGATGCACATAGAGAAAAAACGCCACAGATATAACTTGCTGGTATTCTACAGGGCTGTTTCACATCCCTGTGATGTATCACACTTCCTTTCCTCTCTAGCCCACTGGAGAAATGACACAGTTGAATATTGCTTACAGTTTATATGTCATAGAATCATAGAATCACAGAGTCATAGAATGGTAGAATCATTTGGGTTGGAATTTTAAAGATCTTAAAGATCACCAGGTTCCAAGCCCCCTGCCATGGGCAGGGACACACTTTACACGAGACCAGGTTGCTCAAAGCCCCATGCAACCTATTTCAGCTAATAGAAGGTTGTTTGGTTTGTTTGGGTTGGTTTGTTTGGTTGGTTTTTTTAATAATGCTGAATACTACTTAACTTCTGATTAATTCCACTTATTCTCCAATTCCTGTCTCAGCTTTAAGACTAATATGCTACTTCCTAGTGAGCCTCTGAAACCATAGAAAATACTTGGTTCCCTTTGCTCATATCCCTTTCAGTCTGTTACTAAAATAAGTAGAGATGAGATCTGAACAGAGATGTAATAGTTAAGGAACCAAGCATTGCATAAAAATACCAGATTTACATTTGTTCAGGATATCACTAGGATTATTATACATTAAAAAGCTTAATTTGTACTCCCTTTTAAAATGCATTTTGGTTTCACTATGGATTAAAGCATATGCTAAGACTTAGAAATCAATTTTTTCCCTTACAATTTTATCTCTAAGGCTTCACTTTTGTGTGGCTAGTATAGATCTTTACCGCAGAGAAAAGAGTGCTGAATAAGGTGGGGGTTTTTTTTTACATTTTGCGGGTAGTTTCACATGATAAATGTGGAGATCTGAAGTTTTAGTAGCATGTAAGGAGGTGAATAAATTACTGTTCAATTAGACTAAAAGATATTGCTGAAAAGTACTTGTAACGAGATAATTGCAAGTGCCAAAGCTGAGAGTAACACTCAACACTGGCAGCCGCTTAGTTAAACATGTGGTTAATGATGTTACAGGAATAACGGGTATGTAAAATATTCAACTGTGCCAGCAGTAAATATTAATTTTATGTGACAGCAATAGTGTCTTACTGAGACTGATATTTGACATACAAAACTCCTGTAATTATTTTAATATCTTTACTTCCCAATGATTTTAATGATATGACAAAGATTTTAGGTGTTTGCTGAAGCAGCACTACTGTCATTTACTATCAATCAAACAAAATGTCATTCTAACTCATCTCACTGCAGAAGTCTGAGTAGTTTTCATACCAATTAAGCTACTGCTGTGTAGAGTATGTTCTTCTATTGGCATTTTATGCTTAAAGAATAAAAATGACAAAGACTTACTTGGAAAACATTTATTAGAACATATAAGACAAAAAAGTATTTAAGTAGGGATTTTGCCATCAGAAGAAAGCAGCTTCATAAAAGCCTGACTATAAAAATAGAGAAGCAGCATATGACTTTCTACCTTTAAATTAGTTATAAAACAACATTACAGATAATATAGGTAGTGCCTCACGTAGTTGATTGCTCAGTACTTTTCATTATAAGTTTCTTCAATCACTTAAAAACATTGCCAAGTTTTGAACCATTCAGGATGTTTTCCATGCCAGGTGCCTGCCCTAGGCAGGAGTATTTTGGAAAGCTGCGTCCAAAATCCAATCATTTCAGAAACAGTTTCCCAGAAAAGGTAAGTTTCTTTGCCTAACACTATTCCATATCTCATGATTTTTTTTTTTTATTTTTTTTTTTTTGCTGGGAACATGTGGTGCTTTTGGAGCAGGAGCATGGAGTTTTGCACAATGATCGTCTTACTGTCACAGGAGGTGCCTTTGATTAGCCCCTAAGATTTGTCCAAATTTGTCCCCCATATAGAGCACGGTCTCAAGTTACGGCTTGCCAGCTGAGCTGTGGTAACTCACTCTGCATACATTCCTTATTTGCTCAGTAGGAAATGCTAATCTAAACCACCTTTATGGGAGTTGATATTAAGGAGTTGTTCTTCACAGTGACAACACACAAGCAGATATCAGCTCAGCTTGGAAGCAGCAACTTTGCAGGCAGGGGAGTTCCTCTTGTCCTACCATCATCCCACACTTTGCGTCAAGAAAGGACTTGGCAAATACACTTTCTTGATGTTCCTTCTCTGCATGGAGACCTCAGGCTGGAGGGATACGTTTTTCTCCTCTGTGAACTGCTCGACCACCTGGCACTGAAGTGAATGTAGATCAAAACAAAGTTGCATCTCTTGGTGCTTCTTTTCACATCCCTTTTCAGAGATCAGAGTGGTTGCCTTCGGATGGAGAGAAGATTTGTAACAGGCACGAGAAAACTGGAAATAGAGAAGGAAAGAGCTGGAAGAGAGAGGAGAGCAACAGGATTTGAGAGTGACAAGTGAAGCAGAAGTAGGGCATGGGGGAAAGCAACAATATATGTCACGTATTGCAGCAGATTTAAACACGAGAGGAACTGCTGACTCTATTCTGTACTTATCCCCCCCCCCTCCCCCCCAGGACTACAGCTCATTTCAAGAGTCAAAAGTCTTCCCTTGGGACCTGAGACTCATTTCAAGAATCCAGAATCTCTCTGCTCTGCTGTCAGCAAAAAACCAATGTAACCACCTGTCAAAGCATTTGCCGCTACTCTCCCAGTGTCAGATGCACACAAACCGCTGCTGCAAGCTGCCTGTCTCTTTAAGCGGTAGAGATTTGTCCAGATAGGTACTTGGCACATAAAGTTACTGATTTGACTAATGTGGTGGTCCTGTTTGTCTTGCTTTTAGGATGTCTTTTTGCAGGACAATCTGAATAGGGCAGAAGGGCATGCAGAATAATCAAGTCAGAGACTTTAAATAAAATTTATGAAATTAAAGCACAGCGCATGCCCAAAATGAGTCTGCTTATTTACTCACTATAACCTGAGTACAACTCACACAGGGTCTAAAATATCATTCATAAGAAAGCATCACCACTAGACTGATAACATAGAACTATGGCTAATACTTCACCTAGCATTTTATTTGCTTCTATCTGTTTTAAATTTGCCATAACTGATATGTACTACACAGGTACCTGGGGAATTTGGGCCCTGTTTTACTTGACTGGCATCTGAATTCTCCATTGTCAGGTCCAGTTCAGTCTCACTGGGAAATGTGGAGAAAAAAATGCTGTGCCTACCCCCGGAAAACCCATCGATCAGCCACAGTCCCAGCTGTAAGAAGTGTGAGTACATAAATTGTATGATGAATTCTCAATGAGAGATGCAGAGCTGCTTCCCACACTTAAATCTTTTTGTCATGGCCTTAAAAAACTGCAGTGTTTCTGTATGTTAAAACCCTTCCTATGTGACAGAAGTAACTGCAATTTTTAGTTTAGTCATCTCTGTAGTTTATAATTTCAGGACGTTTAGAGGTAAGGCACTTTGCACTCAGCATGTAATTTCCAAGGGATAATACCTGACAAAACGAAGGCTTACAGCGACAGCAGCATTGAGCCTTATCATAAGTAGTGAAATGAGTTCAAAACCTATCATTAGTCACTGATAGGATCCGCTTCCTATCTGCTTAAATCCTGCATAAAGTGCCAGTGAGTTGTTAAAAGCTGAGGACTATTAGACAGCCTAATATAAGCCTGCGAAAGAATTGCATTATTGGGAGTAAAGGGCTGTATTATTGTCATTTGTTAAGTAGTTCCTCAATTTTGGCAGTACATGTTACGTTACTCTTTGCCCTCTGTTGAGTGTCAGAGGAAAACCCAGCCGAGCGATACACTGCACATTCTAAGACCCTGCCTCAAAACACCGAGGTTTCCTCACGAGTCCAGGCTTAGGTGCTCAGGCACTGCATCGAAATTAAGTCATACCTCCTGGCATGAATCAGCAGCTAAATCCAGTTAATGTTCACATGTATCTTTGATAAGAAGACCTCCTGCATTATTACAGTGTGGATAGTTAGGTACTAGAGGAACCTCCAGACCCAGGTGCTAAAGGCACTGCTGAGGAGCATTACGCTGTGAGCAAGGAATTATTTGCAATACAAGAAAACCCAGAGAAGTAGTCTCTGAGGTAGTTACAGGACGGAATAATAAACTGCTCATCGTCCCGGACGACACAGACAACGCTGCCTACTAGATGCAGAGCGCTTAGCGTTGAAAAAGCAGTGACTGGAGCAGTTAAGATTCTTTATTCCTGTGCTGCCTCTGGGTCCGCCCCGGCACCCG
>NW_009731297.1:0-48029 GCF_000703405.1 Apaloderma vittatum | reverse complement strand
GGCGGCCCCTTCCAGGTCAGCGGGAGCACCGCGGCGCTGAAAGCAAGTTTTTCGGCGCACCAGCATTTGCGGGGTCAAGGCCTAAAAGCCCCAGCCGGGGTCTGTCACCAGGGGTACTAATTCTGTTTTTAAAAATGGAAGCTCTCGGAACGTGGCCTTTCTTAGAGGGGCCAGTGATGTCCGGCACAGGAGCATTCTGGTAATTTTAAGGGACTGCTAACAAACCCCTCCTCCAGTCTTTCCTCCTCAAAGACTTTGCATAATTCAGGTTAGGCCCCCATCCAGCAATGCCCTAAATACATACCTAACTTTCAGAACATAAACTGGATGAAATAAATGTAATGACTAGCGTGGTTGCATATGCTTTGTTGCATTCGGACCTCACTCATCTGCTGAAGCTATTCAGAGGTTTGTCAGACGAGAGCCACTGTGTTGTCACTAAAATACTTAAAAATATGTATTTGTTGTCTTTTTTCAGTTTTCGAATGACTGAAGCATTTTCTTGGCTGGGTTAATTGGTTATCCAGACAGTTCTTAATATCATCCTCAGTCGTTTTGATGACCAAAAAGTACTTCTTTCTGTATAATGTATGTTGAATCCGCCAAGTCTGCTCTTACTCAGAAATTTTTTGGATTAGTTTTAAGGCAGCTTCTCAAAAACACATCACTGTACTGATGCAGTAAGATATGTACCAAACCTACTACTTAGAATCCTCCCAAGTATAGATAATATAAATTATTTATTGTCGAAGGATGGCAGCCATAGGACTGTAACCTCTTACGCACATAATTTTCACCTTGTAGCTGTGCAGTGGTTATTGAGCCTTTAAGTATTCATGAGGAGTGATACACGTAGCAGTGACTGCCTACCCATGTTTGGGTTGACTTACTGAATACTTAAGGAGATATATTATGATTAAGTATTATTTTTGTCCTGGATAGGAAGACCACAATCCTTAAGCAACACATTATCAATATTAGAGGACTTTTTTCCTCCACTTTTGATTTTAGTACAGAATAGGGCCAATCATTTCATGTTTTTTAAACATATGTAAGCCTGTTCAGTAGCGGAAACTTCAGAAAAGGTATTCTCCTATAGACAAGAAGGCAAAAAGCTTCTATAATAGTAGCAATTAGTATTTTTAGATAGGAGAACCAGAATGCTTATCAGTTCCGATAGTCTGTGTGGCTTCATAGAAAATGTCTCTGTGGTTAAGGCTTTGATCCTGCAACCACACACAAACCTTTTGCTAAAAAAAATCAAGCTGACAGTCTCACACTCCGCTGTCTCAGATCAATGCAATGCTAGTTGGTCGGTAGTACTAAGCATTTGCCTTTTGCTGAATAAAAGATAGTTCCATAAGCAGTGAAATTACTTAAGCCTAGTTTCTAATGTTTTGGGGTTTTTTTCTCCTCTCTTTCCCCTCAGCACAGGACCCTCCCACTTCACTCCCAGTTGTTGCTCACCTCACCTCTGGGATGCCTTCAGCTTACCCCCATGCCTTACCCCTTTCCAACACCCTCATACCCATAACCGATGGCTGCCCCTCCACAGCACCCAGCACGGCCGCTCCCGCACTGTGCGTGCACCCACTGCTCCTCACTCAGCTCACAGCTGTGAGCTCTCCAGCTGGCAGACCAAAGAGTTCACATCTCCCCTTAACAGGACCACTTATTTCATTTTTCCTCCACTATCCATCATTACACTTTTCAAGGAAGTTACAGGAACTTCAGTGCCTTTGAGACTCATTCTTTCCTCCCTCCCTTGAACTGGGATGAAATTAGCCCACAGGTTTAAGTTAGAGAGGGCTGACTGGAGTAGGCCCCATGGGAGAATCGCACAAACTTCCTTACTGTAGGAAATGAGGGTTAAAAGGTCTCAAAGACACATTAAGAGGTCATCTATTTCATCTTCCTGCTCCAAGGTAGAATCAGCTATGCCTGTGTTGTTCCTAAAAGGTGTTTGTCTAAACAGCTCATTAAAAAGTTCTTAAACCATCCTCTGAAACCTGTTCAAGTGTTTGTCTGTCCTTAAGATTACATTGTTTCTCCTCATGATATATAACCTAAATGTCCCAATGTAATTTTAGTCCATTCTTGGAACACTTCACTGAACATCAAAATACTCTTTTTTTCCTTCTCTGTTTTTGAAGACTTTAAGCTTCAGTAAATTACACCAGTTCCTTTTCATCTATAGGTCACCACTGCAAGGCCTCTGATCATTCTTGTCTTTTCTCTCTGCATACCATGCAACTGCTCCTCTTATTCTTTTTTGACGATACTTCTGAGAACTGGACAGAGCACTCCAGCTGAGGCCCTTTTACATGCTGAGTAACAAGGGCTGTCTCTATGGAGATGCCATTAGACTAGCAGTATCTGTCAACATAGGAAACTGAAGGTAGTATTTTACCATCAGTTTTTACTAACTATTAATTCATTGACATTACTTTTCCATGCTTTGTTTAGTGGGAAATGTAGCTACTGTCACCATGGAAGTGTATAATACCACTGTGGTTGACAAAGTCATGTATGTACATAGGCCTATAATTTAATGGGATTACTGTCTTTCCTCACTAGACAATAAAATATGAAACAGAAGACTGATAAAGATGTAATAAAATACTTTTTCCTCCTCTAAAATCTGGACAGTATTCCTGTTCTTAAAAGTACTATTATTTCATATTCATTTAGTAAAAAGGATAAACTCGTTCACACTACTTCTGTGAGTTGCTGTAATTTTACAAAGTTCATATAGTATATATGAGATTTCAAGTGAAAAGTCATTGGTGATGTTTTATGTTTCTGTAAAACACATCCTTTGTTTCAAGAATGAAGCGAATATTAGCAACACACCGCAGTATTCTCTTGAGATATAGGAATATGATTACCAATGGATAAACTGGATACTCAAATATTGTGGCTGGATCTGGTTTCTTGGACAGAAACACTGCTTCTGATCATTCAAAGTTAACACTTGATGCTGGTGGCTAAGTGCCTATATCTTAAGCAAAGCATCTAAACATAAACTCACTTCTAAGCTTGTCTGTAGCAACACTGAAGCTCACAAAAATACACATGCTTAAGTAATTTTTTTTTTACTTACAGAATTGTGAAGTCTCTAAAATTAATGACTATTTCTTTTTTACCCAGTTCTGAGTATCTTATTCTAACTACTTTTTTTGTATCAAAATGAGAACATTAAGTCCTTAGGAAAATTGAGTATGTAGTGTCCAACAAAACACACTTATTTTGAGACTTGTGTAAGTGAAGTACCTGAAGGTAGCATAGTACACTACTTATAAATTAGCAATTACACAAATTATGAAAGGACATCTGAGGTAGTCATTCCTCAAAGTACTGAATACAGTAGGACTTTACAAGAAGGCTGTTCTTTATCTGCAGAATGATACATTTATTTACAAAAATACAACTAAAATATTTTTAACCTCATTATCTCTACTCAGTTAATATCTTCCCCATACATATTAGTACTTTGGATGCATTAGTACTGATTTTTCCCCATCCACAGTTTCCCACTATTAGAGCAAGGAAGATGACAAAGTTTCAAAGTTTGTCTCAAACATCCAGGAGGACTCTACAGACAATAATATTGACTAAGATGGAAGATCAGCTGCTGATCTGAGTTGAGTTTATTTAATTCATATTATTCACTGCCTAGACTGCTGAACATCTCTATTCCCAAACAATTTATTTAGGGACTTTATGACAGCAAGAAAGTGAAAGAATAGCACAGCTACTTAAAGCAGTTAATGAAAAAATAATCTTACATTTTCAGGTAAATATCGATAGCTGTTCTTATGTTTGGACCACACTTTTTACAGTAATAAAATCCTGAGCCAACAAGAGCTCCACAAGTATACAATTTTGCGTTAAGTCAAAGCCCTTATAAAATCTGCTGAACTAAACTTAAGTCTGTAAGAAGGTAATGCGATTCTCTGAAATATGTGCATCATTCCACTCTTAACCTGCAAAGTCTCATACATATACAGGAGTGCTACCTCCAGCACTGTATTGATAAACACTATACATGACAAAAGGCTCCAGGGCTTTTATCCTGCAATGCTACTTCTAACATCCGCAGCTTTCAAGTGATGCCCTCAAATTTGGTTTCCACTAAAAAAAGTAAACAAAGAAAACCTTCAAAAGTAAAAGCTAAAGTTTCAGAAGCCAATTAAATAGAATCCAAAACTTAGTATTTAAAATAATAAATATTTCATTTTGAGGCTAATGTTACACATCGGACTGGTTGGATTTGATTGTCCTGCTGTACCAGTTGACTTCATTGGATATAGTCATAGAAACTATCTATTATTGTCTATTTTTAATTATAGTGCAGCTATATACTAAAATCTTCAAACATTTAAAAGACACACAGCCTGAAAGAAATCAGGCTGATATTCTCTGTTTCATAATTATCATAATTGACTAATTTAACCTATCTTGGTAATTTTATAAATATTTTCCATTTTTTGCTTTTATTTGAATTTCATGCATTTGGTTTATTTACCACTTGTATCCTTTTGGGGGATTTATAAGAAACTGAAATTGAACAAAGAGATGTAAGACAGGTTTTACAGAAAGATTAGGAAGACAGAAGGATTTTTAGTTTAGCAATAAACACACTGTTGGGGAGAAAAACAAAAATCTTTTTAAAGTGAAAAAGATACTAAATTATTTTTTACAAGTTATTCTGGACAGAAGAAGGTGCTATCCTTTAAATCATATAAACTTGTTAAAGTATATGTTTTGAACTGGAGATTTCAGGCAATACCAAATCTACTAACTCTTCAGAGGTACTGTAAAACTTAATATAAGACTTGTCTTCTTACCCATCTTCATCCCTCCTGATAACAACCAGCATCTCAACATTTTGTAGATATCCTAGCATACAGGAATCACTGGACGAGGCTGCACATATTTTTTCTTTATGTAGCAATTATTTAGAAAATACATTTTAATAATCTATCAACCAATTGTAGGTTATCTAGCAAATCTGATACATCACAGAGCTCCACAGAAATATTTATGATCAAGATATTTCTATACAATTATTACCTTGCAGTTTTAGGAGGGAAGCAAGTGGCTGTCTGCCAGCATGGGTGAAGTAATTAATCTAAACTCTGTTTTAGAACAAGCTTTGCTTTTCCAGACAGAAGTAGTACACTGTTAGCAACAGAAAGAGCCAGCACAAGCACAGGCCTCCTGAGGATCAGCATGAGTCCAAGGAGAGGCTTAAGACCATGAAGCTATTTTGCAAGAATCCATAACTAGTCATTAGAAAAAATACAACTCCAGTCAGCCCTGGCCTGTTTTATATTCCAGCTAACTAAATTTATAAACCTTTATAACCAATTAAAATCACGTGAATCATACATTCCTTACTATGTAAATATGCAGTCTTCATTTAATTCCTAAGTAAAAAATTAAATGTGTAATTATATAACATTTTAAATAGTGTAACATCGAAAAAATCCTGTGGATATGTAGCACATACTACTTAACAGTTCAGCAAGTCAATTACAAGATGAAAAACTGATTTAAAAATAGTGGGAAACATGCATAACTTTTTCAGTTTAAAACTTGCAGGTCTGCAAAATTGAATAAGATAAGGTGGTTTTGAGGGTTTTCTTTTGGCAAGGATTTTGTGAAGTTATGCCTGGGTGGAAGAAATTAGTCTTACACCATGCCCTGAAGAACAACATAACTGGACAGTGATAGAAAATTAGAAACAATATCAAGTAATGCCATCCATAAAACTAAACCTTATATATAAAGTTCTGAACCGAACTTAGCACATCTTTAGTTTAATACAGAAACAAACAGCAGTGTACGCAACACTTGTACCCGATACAAGCAAGTTAGTTTTCCAGCAAGTATCGTTATAGTCCTATACCAAGTGCATTATAGGTTGTTCCTATCCAAATTCTTACACTTTGTTTCATTATATTGTTTATCATGGTTCAGGTCAACATCTTGACCTTCCTGAAATGTTTCAATCAAGAGGAGACCCATATAACATTTAGGGATGTCTTGGGCATAATCCTATTTATTTATGAAGCAGTTGCCTTGAACATACTGAAGGAGAGCGGCATCACTTTCCTTGCTTACAAATGCCTTTTTTTCATTTGTGAAATACCTCTGACAGAGGCTCACGACTACTCTTTGAGTTTTCTGATGAGAAAACACACGCTAATCCCCATTTCTATGCTTGCAACCAATCTCCTGAGGCACATGATTAACACCTTGCTCAGATCCTGCCACGTCTACCAGTTCCTACTGTTCTAGCTCTCTCAGTACACATGAATGTTTCATTGTTCCTCTGTTCAGTCTTTACTTATTGCCTGTACTCAGGCCCGTGACTGAGCACAGTGACGAACGTTTGCCAGAAAAAAAAGCATTCTGAGAACGCCTCCAAAGAAAACGGTCATGCTTCCAACCCCTTTTTTCCTCTCCTCTTCCTCTATCCATACAAACAGGGACAAAAAGTCTCCTGGTTTTCATTTTCTGCATGAATCAGTAAGAATGAGAGCACTGCTGTGGGGGAGCCTGGACAAAGAAAGAAGGTTTGCATTCAACTTCAAATGAAGGGTGATTGGGGAGTTTTGATTTTTCCTCGTTAGCAATTTTTCAGCAGAGTTTTTGTGATCACCAAGACATATGCAGCAAGATCATAAAGTACGGTAAGGGTCCACTTTATTCACATCCCTATTTATGTTTAAAATACATTTAAAAATCATCATCATTTTCAACAAACTCTTGTTAGCAGAAATACATCAGCAGATCACATACTGGCTAAATACAGCACCTTACATGAGCTAAGTGTTCTGGAAACAGTACAAAGTGAGGATATTTATTATCAGGTATCCTTTGTCATACAACATTCCTGTTAATTTTCTGGGAGCTTCTCTAAGCAGACACCACAGAGTGTAGAGGATTATAATGTCGGAGGGGGCTCCTCACTGAATAAGCTGTTGGCCACAAAGAAATCTGATTACATGCATTATCCCTGACACTTCTGATTTACCAGAGAAGAGGGAAAATTACAAAAGACAACATTCTGATTTTCACATCTGAGCCCAGAGAAAGCTTGAGGCATTATGAGGTTCTTTGATACAAATGCCTATTTCATATTGCACATGTCTATCTTCCTACTGTAATATTATTTACCATTGTAGCACCTATTGTCTCCAGCCCTCCCCCTAGATTGCCAGTGCTGCACAGGAAAGCTTCTGAGTCACAGACTTCCTTTTATTCAGTGAAGTCATTATAACAGTGTTATCCCTGGTCTCAAGAGAAAAAAAAAAAAATTAACACATAGACTGGTTTGCAACAGGATAATTCAGTTAGTCCCAGTTAGCATGGTGACAATGACTATGAATAATGTCACCATAGTTTTCCCTACTAAAGGTCTTGGGTTTTTAATTTCTGTTATTGTTTGTTGTTTGGGGTTTCGGGGATTTTTTAAAATTTTTGTTTTTCATTTCTCTTAGTTGTATGGAGAGGATAGCTCCTTGGCTAAGGTGAAAGACTCCCTACTTGATTCATTAAAGATTAAGCATCTGCACCAAAGTAAGCTCCACATTAAACATAAAATCTCTTAGGTAGTTATAAATAAATCCATACGTGTTACGATTATTTTTTGCATTTGCTTAAAATGAAAAGCTCTTGGGAAGATCACACATTTACAGAGCTGCCTGAGAGAAAATTTATAGCTTGTCAGCTGTGTAAAGATATCATCTTCCAAAGTATTTTTGGGTGACATGGTAACAACATTCAATATGATGTTAAACAGAAATCCTTTGCAAGCTGTGCCAGTGTTCACTGCGATACTACAAAAAAAGTTTATTTCTCTCTAAATGAAAGAAAGCAAGCACATCATTTGAACATCTGCACACTGAAATACACATATTTTTTCATAATTATGGAGCAAATCCTGCCCTGGCTGGCCCAGTGGGGATAAGGAGAAGCGTTGCATAGTGCATCCATTACCACAGGGACCCTGCAGACAGGATTGGATTCCAATAGGCACACCCCAGGGAGGCACTTCAAGACATGATAAAATACTATAACCCTGTCTGCCTGCATGGCCTTATATGCAGTATTAGGAAATCCCACAATATCACCATCTTCTTTTAAATAATATGCAGTTTAAGGTGTATCATATCAAGCAGAGGTCCGTCATAGCCTCAATCTTGCTATTTTTTTAATATATTATCATAACACATGCTTCCTTAAAAATCTATGAAGAGAGAGCTAGCGGAAAAGAAAAACTAATTCAGAAGAACATAAAAACTCAGAAGCTTGGCAATCTCTTGCTGCAGAACTATTCTTGCTGTTGGGCATCCTACACATTTAGAAAATTTGGATGAATGATAGGGAAATCTACTGCCATAGGAATGAAATCAATCATCAGTGTGTGTACCCTAAACTACACTATTTGGGGACCAATTTCAAATAAATGTACTTCAATAGTTTCAACAAACATGTCCGTCCCTTTAGGCATCACATTACAGACAATAATTTTCACAATCAATAAATTTCATCCATGAGTTTTCAATAAACGGTCCTTAGAAGTGTATTACAATGGGAAGCCCTGGAATGTGACCTATCCTGGTAACTAGCCAAAGCTGAATCTTCCCCAGCTGCACATCAAAGCAGCTGTAAAACTGCTTTTAGCAAGGAATTAGAGTTCATTCAAAAAAAATCCAACTAATTTACCCTATCAAAATTCTCATCATTGTTGACTGCAGAGTTCGACTGCATCCCAAGTTTTGTTCGTTTTTTTCATTGCTTTAGAGAGGTTCTTTTTTAGGCAGAGATAAATTTTAGTGCATCCCTGGAAAACAGGAAAGAACTTCTTGATTCCAACTACTAAATCTGCCACCCTCCTCATTTCCAATTTCACTTTGACAATTTAGCTTCCTTGTACAATGACTGCTCTCTCTTGAAAAGTTTTATTCCACTATTCTGGTTTAACTTCTTGGATTGTGCATTGTGTTTTTCAGGGCTGAATATTTTTTTTTTTCTCTTTAGTTAGGAAATTCATTAAGAAACTGCTTTAAGCCATAATCCCTTTAACTTTTTACTCCTTTTTTAACTAGTGTATACCATAAATATCCCAACTTTATTCTCACCTTCCTGATTGCTGTCTGACAATTTGACACTGAAAAGCAAAAGGGTATCTGGAGTTTCTACCAAGGAGAAAGTACCCCTTGCTGCATCTGCTGAATTCTAATGGAAATTAATTTAATTGAGTTAGAGGATAGGGCTTATTAGTGCCAGAGGCCTTCTGAAGTGTGTACATACTTACCATAAATCCTCACAAACTATTTTAAATTTCATTTATCTTTGTACCTTTACTATAACATGGCAATTGATGAAACCATAATATAATCTTTTCACTATGCAAAACTTTTTTCAGTATGATTTTATAGAGTGCAAACTGACAACTAACACAAATAAGAACTGGGTGGCAGAAGGATACCTGCTTATGTTATTACTGCTAAATACATGGTCTCAACATGCATTTATCAAACCTGTAACCATATTTAAAATACTAGCCCCCAAACCTGCTTACCCCAAAGAGAATGATTAAAAGACCATACCCTAGAAAGGAGATAAATGTCTACAGATTATCAATACAAATTAAGCATGGAGGTTATAAATTGCAATCTCTTGTGCTAAAGGAGGAAATAATTGAAGCAGAAAAAATCTTTCCCCTAAATTCTTGCTCAAAGTGGGGCACTTTTCTAAGCCATTCACAGTTTATCATGTTTTTACCTTGAGTTTTGAACTGCAGTTGCAATGATACCAAGATGTTAGTACTGTGATTTGACTTCAGAATATTAAAGCACTATAGAACTACTACCCAGTAGCTAAGCAATGCTGGTTTCTCTGCCTCTCAGATCAGTTGCTGCATGCGTTTATTTTACCAGCAGAGATTAGCTTAGACCAAGTGCTATAACTACATACTATTACTTATGCAGATAAGTTACAAGGGTAATAGATCCCTGTACATAGTCTTATTAGTATCAAGTCCAGTTTTGCACCAGGCAAAAGAAGCACTACCTGTGTACATTAATTAAATGTACCCATGCCTATAAATCCTAGTCATATGCCAGGGCTTCAATATGCCAGTTGTTCAGTGAACATAAAGTTGGAAGGACACTTCCTGCCCCACAGAGATTTTGTATAGGATGGGAGAGAGAAAAGAGAATATGGACAAAAGAAAGTGGCAAGACAATAAAAGCTAGCAATATAGGAAGTAGTTACAGTATGTTGGCATCCTGATATTTATCCTCTGTTTTGTAGTCATGACCAAAAAAGGAAAAGGAGGAGCAAAAAGTTTACTGGGATGTGAAGGAAGATAACAGTTTTGCAGGTGTGCAAAACCCTCTTCTGAAGCATGAGGAGTGGCACAGAAAAATGTGAATATTTGAATTGAGTAATTAACTAAAAAGCCACACATTCTGCTGTGTTGAGGTTTCTGAGAGAAGGATTTAACCATTTAGTACCATTCAGAGAGGCTGTGAATGAATCTAAGAAGGAGGATGGATTGTTTACTTGATGCAATACACAAACCATCAAAGTCGCTGTCTAGAAAAAATAAAGTTTTAGCAAGATAGAAATCAGCAGAGAGAATTATCAAATACATTCATTTACTATGAAGAACAGATACAGATATACTGTATTTGTTGAGTAGTAGTGAATTATGGCACTGAGAATCAATTCTCACAATGTGGTTTTGGAAAGCGTTTTCAGATTCACCAGCCCCACATTTAAACAGAAGAATCCCCTGGCATCACCACTGGCTTACACACAGATTCACTTACACACACTCCATTTTTCATAAGATGCCCACGTCAGCCATATAGCGTTACTTACAGAGAAGCCTTACTGTTTTTTCCTCCAGTGTTTTTCAGTAAGACAAGGTTTCTCTTTCCTCTGGGTCCTACCATTTCCCATTCGTTACTTTATATCCCGAGGCATGGAAGAGCATCTGCTGCCTTTCATTGTATTCCTCTGCTGACTCTAAGCAGTAATTTCCATGCTTGGTGTGTGTGTAAGACCTTCATTGGGAGAGATCCATTTTAGCCAGACTTCTCTCTGGTTTGGGAAAAGATTTGGTCATTTCTTCTGTTATGTCTCTGGCCTCACAAAGAAACTATGTTAGGCCTTTCCCATCTACTGAAAGTCTGGCCTGAGTTTTGTCTCCCAAAGAAGCAGATCTTCATATGCTCATGCTTCTGTATAAACAGAGTTACATATACAAACTTACATAGGACTGATTCTAGCTTATAAAAGGCCTTGGAATTCCCATGTTATTAAAATTGTGTGAATGGCAGGAATGATTTGTACCCCATTCATGCTGCAACGGTACAGCCCTTTACCGTCTACATAGTAAACATGCAGAAATATTTAGGGGCCAAGCATGAATGCCAGATGAATCTCCCAAGCTAACTCACACATTGCATTTAAAATTAATATTTCTCTTCCTCTGATGATGGTACAGTGGCAAAGAAAAACTTTAAGGATACTCTTCATTCTACTCTCAGTTTCATGGATAGAGTGAAAACTGATGTCACAATTTTCTGTACATATCTGCCAACGTTTTGAGCTATAATTAATGGAAAATCTCCCACAGGTTTCAATAGCTGGTAGAGAAAGTCTGAAAGTGTTAAGGTATTTTACGGTTTTCATCAGTAGTTTTGGGCACTAATCTTGTTTGTTCTCCATTAACATATATGCAGTTTGTTAGACATCAAATCTTCAGGGAGCTCCCCTGGTACTTGTTGATAGATCTCAGGAAAAGTTTTATTTCATTATATTTTACTGAAACACAGGCAAGACAACTGCTTTAAACCTTTTCCATTTTCAGAAGAATTTCTAACAAAGCCTCTGTTAGAATCTCCATGCCTTTAGCTGATTTGAGTCTAACAGGCAGACTAATTGCTCAAGTCCTTGAATCTCTCAACTGGAAAAAAGATTGCTACCTGTAATTTAATTTAACTGTGTACCCTTGGTTCTCTACAGAAATGAAGTAAAGGATAAAAAGGGGAATAATATATCTTAAACTCACGAACTGAAGTGGCTATGAATTAACTCCCTCAGCTAATGCATAATCCATTACATTTTACTCTTCTTTGCCTGTGTATATTGCTGAAAAGCCTGACTAGATAAAAAGAAAACAAGGGGAACATGTGAAGAAATAGAAAGGACCTCTGGCACATGTATATGGATACGCACAGCAGGAAATTAAAATCATTGTCAAATCCAGGTTTTCACTTTACCTTACTAACTTTTATGTGGGGATTTTGCAGGCAAATTCTAACCTGGAGAATAGTGTATAAGAGTCTACACAGTGAGAAGGAAATTTCTAAGCTAGAGCAAAGCATTGTGCAGAATAGAGCATATATGGCCTCCCTCTATTCTAAGACCTCTGTTCAAGGTGGGGCAGATCTGCATTAGCGTCATCACTTGAGAAACTGAGAGCAGCGGTATTATCTGCACTTCTTGCCTAGAGCACAATTTAAATAAGAAAGTAATACTCTTTTAAAAACACAATTTAAGAACTTACACATGATTAACTAATAAAGTTTTGGACTTCATATAACCTGAATGTGATCTCCCTTCCAGTGACCACAACCTAATTTCACAGTAAGATATGAAATAATTTAACTATTAGAAAGGCCAAATACACTGCACATCTGTAAATTAATCATGAAGGATGGAGGGAATGTTTTCATATAGCTCACACAGGAAGATGACTTCCCACTCTTGAATAGAGGCCTCCAGTTTAACAGATCCACAGTTTTCTGGTTACGTCATACTTACAGGCCCTACAAATGGAGCAGCTCACAATACAAATTAGTACCTTCCTGAGTAACGACTCCGTGATGTTTCAAAGAACATGTTTATCATACTGAGAAATTCCTCACACACACAACAGCCACAACTTAAATCTTCAAATATAAGCCCAAGTTTGAATACACAGGAACAAAAGGCATACTCTGCTAAGTTTTCAAGGGGGTGTGGAGGCAGTACGCATCAAGACTTTGCAAGCATTATATTACTTGCTATCATATGATTTTAACTTTCTGTATTGATTTGTTATGATCACCATCCTTCTCCTTCTTTCTGTGTCATCAGTCAAGTCACAAGTGAATATGCTTACATCCTGTAATGAATATATAAATCTATAGTAGAAATTAATGAGATTGCTTATGTTTGTGTCACAATCCATAGTGCAAGAAAATGCCTATGAGTGAACTTTATCTGCTCATCTGTCATCAAAAATCTCTGAAATGCATCTCATAATTCTGATTTTCCCGCCAAATACAACTTGTATTTCTCTATATTTTTTCCAGCGTTCTTTTTACAAGGGGGAGGGGGTGGCAAGGGTTCAAAATGTAAGCCAGGATAGATTCAAGTACACTATGCAAGAAGACCTGATCTCATAGCATCATAAAAAGCAGAAACGTTCAGCTGTGTTATGACACAGATAACCTTTCCCATTATTTCCCACAGAAAGTACAAGTATTTGTTTAAACTAAATATAACCATATCAAATGCATATTTCTTCTTTTTATATACGTCAGACTGAAGATTATTTAAAGCAATTGTATTGTTATTACTAAGATAAAAAGTATTTTCCTATTAATGTGTATTTTATGTACTTTGACATGATCTGGGAAACTAACCAGAGTAAAAGAACTAAATAGATTTATTTACACAGTAATATGCTGCCAGAAAGTGTTGAGTATTAAGGCCAGAAGTTACATTCCCATCTTCTGAGTTAAATCCACGATAGAAAACGACATCACCTGGAAACATTGTCTGTCTTTTTTGCTACTCATTTGTCAGCACTCCATCAAGGATCTGCCACACCATAATGAACTGCTAGCTACCTCAGATTATTCATTGTTATTGATGCACAATCTTGCACTGTTTGGCTAGTTATTTCTGAAATCTCATTAGGAAAGGTTATGTCATTAGTTGCAATGTCTGGTCCGTTAGAAAGAAAGGCTGAGCTATTATACCATACAGTAATTTTGCAGGTTATACTAGCTGTACTTCCACACCTAGTACAACTATGTTACATTAAGTATTTTGTTGGTATGAGAAGAAAACTTAATTACTAACAAACATTCACTCAGCAAGCAGCAAAACCAATCAAGTCCAGCCTCTAGACTGGTCTGAAGTTTGAGCACTTGTGGCATCTGATCAGTTACTGTTGCAAATACAGTAAGAAAAAACCCTACCTTCATTACTTTGGTAGCAGCTGGACAGTAATGTGAAAGCTGACAACTTGAAAAGCAGCTAAAGGAGGGCAGAAGCTCATGAGACTCATTTAACTGGAAAGACAAGCAGAGTAAATATCAGGTCCTAATCTAAATTATTACACCATCAAGATACTGTAGTGTGAATCAGGGTTTAAAAGCAGCAATGATCTTTAGAAATCTACCTATTAAATTAATATTAAATGCTTTCTACTAAGTATGAAAACAATATAATCTAAACATTAGCAATAAGGCAGAATACGTTAACATAAAATGCTTCCTAAGAAAATATAGTGAAATATATTATGCTCATATCACCAACTGCAGACAGCTATATAGGATGATACACACAGGATAAAAATAAGAGGGAACTATGAAAATACTTGCTGTCTTTAATACACTACACTTCCACAGACCACTGCAAAGAAAGTTTGAAGCTCAGAGTTTACTTAGATTTATTTTTCAGAGATTCCAGCAGCTCCTAAGAGGACCTCCAGGTACTGTTCAGAACACCTTTAATTTATCTCAAAATGCATAAGCCAACTATACTTCAATTGCTACTTAACGTTTTCCACCATTCTTCCTCTGCTGGCATTACACTCCCTTTGTAGAACCTTAGCTTAACATGATGCAGCCATTAAAATTATCTTGACCCATGCAAGGAGACAGAAGAACTGAATACACACGCTATTTCAATTCCTTTATAATCAGCTTGTGAAAAAGGTCAGCAGAGCATGAGTGGGTCAAAGCCCACTGACACAGTAAGGAACGTTACGTGGGTGCACAGAGATGGAAGTTTGCACAGGAAAATGCAATTCCAGTTCATGTGTCAGAGGAAGCTCTCATATGGCAGAAGTCACTGCTATTTGTTTGGTTGATCCCAAGAGAGAAACTGATTAAAAGAAGTGGAACTATACCTACTTGCTTTCTTCACTTTGCTTTCAAGAGCAATATAATGTAGTAACAGAGAAAATCTAAGCATTGGGATCATGCTTATCTGAGCATGGCCACATACCCCAAGCTACCTCCTGCTTTAAGCTAAATTCTGTCTCAAGTAACAGCAACAGCTCTGCCCATTCTATTCCTGTCTCGTCTGAATAAAACCTACTCTATACATTTTACCTTTAGAACCTTAAGATTGTTATTTTAGCCACATCCTTTCTCCTTGACATATGTTCAAAGCAATATGAGTAAAGCTTGCTTAAATTAAGGGTTTATGTAATTTATATAATGCCTGATAAGCAGTATATAATATTGCATAATGCTATGATTAGCCCCTGTAATAACATATGCTTTCTAAAGCATGTATGTGTAATTTTGACAAGGTATCTAGAATTAATCTTTGTATCCTTATATGTGCAGAAATAAAAACATCAAGAGTGACGTCTGCCAGAGCATGCTTTCTCAGCAACTGATAGACCTTCTTTTAGTTCTTATTTTGTGGAACAACAGAGTATACCCCGCCCTCTCTAGTAAATGCATTTCTTAATATTTCCTCTTGAATCCCATACTCAGGAGGCAGTTTCACAAAGGAAGGCCTTCCAAGTAGTGTTCCGTGTCAACTTGTGACCCTGAAGCAAACTAGCTGACATGCCAGTATCTTCCAAGTGTGACATATCTCTTCCCCTGATACATGAGCACCTTGAACTCGATGTTATGTAGTCCACATTGCAGGGATGGATAGATCATGATGCAATTCTGCTGACTTAGTAGGATTGCATAGAGGCGTATTTGGTTTGTGGAACTCAGCAATGTTTTCATCTCTGTTTTATCTCAGTGTACTGGAGAAACACAACCCCCTGCCGAGACTGTTTGATTAGCTCCGTTTCTTTTTTCCCCCACTGCTAGTACTCCGACAGATGTTAGTTTTAAAAAACAATAAACTGCAGCATGCCATGTAGATACTTTTCTTTCTAAGACAGGCATTATGCTGTTTCTTGCACTGTCATTTTTAATACTATTGTCATCTTCTGAACACCTGCTGTACTCTGAAATTATGACCCTTTCCTCCTCCTTCTGTTTCTACCCTATATCAACTTTCTAACTTACATAGATAGGGATAGAGTATAATCACAGTACAGACATTAGAATCTAAACTTTTATATATACAGCACTTACAGATGACATCAATATGACAATAAAATCATGTCCTCTGAAATTCAGTAGCGCTCTTGCAGTCCCACCAAGTCCGGTAAACGTGTAGGAGAACAGGATTTGTCCCATAGTAAAAATGTTCCCACTATGCATAAACAAACTTTCTTCCAAGAGTCATTCACTTTTCTTCAAATAAACAAATTTTGTTGGTTTTTTTTTAAAAAAAAAAACCAGGGAAATTTAGGCTGCCAATTACTTAGCTTCTATTTCCAGATTTAATATCCTGTGTTAGTGAAAGTTTTGAAAATGTTATCCCAATCTAATTAAAAAAAAATAAAAGAAAAGCATTTTGGGGTTGAAAATTCCCCTCTTCAAGTATAACACCAATACTTACTGCAACACTACCTTTTTTCTTTGCGTTTTTTAGATACATGGCAATTATGTGTATGTTTTTGTGGGTGATCCTTAGCAGTTCATTGAACATTTTATATTTTCAGTTTCCAGTAAAAACATTTTTGTAGAATTTGCTAATTCCCCAGAAAACTTGCAGATGCTGACAAAACTTACCACCAAGAGTTTGAAAAGGTGAAGAAAATTATTATATTGAAGACAAGTTAAAAAGAGTGATTTATAGGAAGAAAGAGTTGTTAATCTTTCTATTCAGAATACAATAGCTATGATGGTATAGATGCTTTCAAAATGTTTTCCCTCTAGAGTCAGTTGTAAACAGAATAAGAACTGCAATCAGTAAGGAAGGACTACCATTATCCCAGCTTTAGCAGTAGTGCGGGGTAAATGATTTTGACTGGATACAATTAGGAGCACAGGGATCAGATTGTAGAATTTTATTTCCTTTGTACTCACTGACGTTTTTTGAATTAAGTCTCTATTGCAGCAGGAGCAGCTAAAAATATTGTTGAGAATAAATTTAGGAAAAAAGTGTGTATGTGCATATTCATGTCTGTGAAAGATTTTCATTGGGTAATATGAAACAGCTGAAAGTAGGAATTTATGTGTGAGGCACACATTCCTATCATCAGAGGTTAAAAACTCAAATCACATTGGGGCTTTCCTCTGCTGAATTCAAAACACTGCCATTGATGACCCGACTGTTCCTCACCATGGACCAAAAGTCACACACAAATAGGGTTTTAACATGCTCTGCTGGCCAGGTCAAACTCTTTGCAAAAGCATTATGGTATTAGCCTGTCATTTGTTCTTGTACTATTTGTCCAATTTCTATTAATGCTGCATGAGTACACAGAAGAGAGAAGACACGTAAGTGTGATCCATAGCTGATACATCAGGAGTCCCCCATTTTCAGAGAAACTTTAAAAATAATTAAGCTTTTTATATGAAAGACATACTGCTCTATTCTTGTGGCAAAAGCAGCATCAAATATAGTGGCTTTGCCTAGTCACAGAAACGCAGAACAACTTAGCTCCAATCTCCTGCTCAAAGCAGGTGCAAGTAGATCTGCTGGAACAGGGCACGCCCTATCCAGTTCTCCAAGGACAGAGATCCTATGACTTCTCTGGTCATCTGTTCCAGCGTTTGATCACCCTTGCAGTGAAAACATTTCATATGTAATTGTAATTTCCTCTGTTCCAGTTTGCATCCATTGTCTCTTATCCTATAGCTTTACCTACCCTTGGAAATAGTCACCCTCTGTCTTTTCTTTACCTACCCATTAAATAGACGTAGAGAGTAATAAGTTTCCCCTTCACCTTCTCTTCTTCAGGTTCAAATAACCCAGTTCTCTCAGCCTCTACTTGTATATCATGTACTTCAATCCCTTGGTTATCTTAGTAGCCTTTGCTGAATTAACTCCAATATGTCAGTGTCTTTGTGGTACTGGAGAGCCATTAAAAGGTTTCCAGCTCTCATGTACCAGACAGATGCATCTCAGTTAAAGGACTGTGAAAGATTTGAAATTCTTTCAAATGTAGCAGTAGAATATTTTAGAAGTGGATCACAAACTGTCATACTTGTGCATTTTATCTCCTCCATCTTGCACAAAGCTTTTACATAATACAATATACATGATTTAATATATATCAACACAAGAAGCTGTCAAACTTCTGTTTTCTAGGTTTTCTGCTTGAATTAGGAACTGGAAACTAGGACACTTCCTGTGTAAGCTTTACCTTCACTCACAGTAAAAGAATATTAACAAGGACATCAGGACTTTGCAAAGTGTCATAGCTTTGCTGTCCTAGATTTAGAAAGGAAATAGCAATGCGGTGTCTGCTACATCGAGATTGACTCCTGCGAGCCAGAGGGAAAGCAGATAAAAAGCAAATTTCTTTTTAAATGACAGAGAGATCTTGCAAAGATCTTAAAGTGATACCTTATCTCACTTCTACAAACAATTATTTTTTTTTAAGTGCTGTTCATATATAGGAAAATAACAGCACAGGGATTATGTTGTCTCAAAACCACAGAAAATGATAACCAAGGATTCTATGCATCAAAAAGAAAGGTGGTGCACACATCAGCCTTCTCTTGGTCAATATTGAAAAAAGCCAAATGAAAAAAAAAAACCAACATAGCTTTCTTTTGCTTACACTACTCTTCGCAAAGCATAGTTCCAGTGGGGCATGTGCAAACACAGAAAGAGCAGAAGCAAGGCAACAGCTTCACGTGGGCTAGTGTGCTGGAGCAGACACAGCTTCCTTCTAAGAAAACACTGCATAGATCCCTGCATAATACTGCACCTGTGTCTGTCTAATACTAAGCAGAATGCTTTACATTTTCTCCAGTTGTTTTCCTGAAGCACGCAGAGGATCTCCATAGCTCCAGCAGACATCCAGGTCACATACAATAAATAAATCAGGAGCCTGCTAAAATATGCACTCAGTCAATAATACAGCTTCAGACAGCTCTGGGTTGGTTTTTTGTTTTTGTTTTTTTTTAAATCAGTGGACACTGAAGTTGAGGACCCCTAAATCCCATATTAAATTGCTGGTCAGATTACTCAGATACATTAACCTGCATTGTAGGCACAAAATCTTTGACCTCATTTAAGCTACTGAAAAAACAGAGACACAAAGATAACAGTGAAAAACATTTAAAATTAGACACTGAGGTATTCAGACATCACATGCTAAATGTTATTTTATTCACTGTCAGGGAAGGAGTGCTGGAATCAAGAAGTTGCATAAAAACTGAAAATTACAGTAGCTCACGTAGTGAGAAGAAATTGAGAACTGATCCAGCTAGTTCCTCAGTCTCTCTTTAGGCAAAAACATTTTTGTTTGTTTGTTTTAGACCCAGACGGGTAAGATTTTTCAGCCCCTGGCAGATAGCTAAGGCAACCAGTTAAGAGTGACAAGAGTTTGAGACCTCCTGCAAACTCCTTGCATGGAAAGCTGCAGCTTGCCTGGAAGCATCTGACCTTTGTTGAAAGTCATATGAGTGTAAACAGAAGTGTTGTCTTTCCATAACAAGCACTTGCATAGCTAGGGCAATCCCCCGCACAGATTAATTCAAGTATCTACAAAACACAGGGAAGCAAGACTATAGCTGGAAATGACCTGACTCACAAAGAATCTCTGTCCAGTTATTCTGCTTTCAGTTATGCTTGAGAAAATAATCAGAAAGGTTGTCACTTCCACTGTTATGTGCAGCGGTTCATGAACATCAACCAAGTTTCCTGATTTCCTTTTGCACTTCTTTGTACTGTGGTATTGCCAGTCAGCCTGTCACATTCAAATCTTACTTACTGCAACAGTTGGTGGTGTTTTCTTCAGCTCATGTTTGGTTCTTGTTTGCCTTCTTAGTTTCTACCCTTAAATTCTGGGGAATAAAATATTACTGGCATATTTAGTATTTCAGGCTTGATGCTGATCAATACAATTGGTGGAGCTCTTGTATAATGTAATAATTGGAAAATTATTGAAAAAGGAGCTTTCATGTGATACACTGGAAGATACCTTGGAGAAAAAAACATGCCCTTCTGCAATTCAATAGGAGAAAAATATACAATCTAAGCATAAAACTTGAAAAGAAAATATTTTTATCTCTGAAATATTGCCAGTGCCAATATTATTAATAGTTTTCTGAAGGACAATATAATATGTGGAACTCTGTAATGAGCTTATTAGTAAAATCAACCAAAATGAGGGCACAGAATCATAGAATGGCCTAGGCTGGAAGGGACCTTAGAGATCATCTAGTCCAACCTCCCTGTCACGAGCAGGGACGCCACCTCTCGACTAGACCAGGCAACACATGGGGACCGAGCACGAATCAAACCCATGGTCTCGGTGTTGTCATTGTTGTCAGCACCGTGCTCAAACCACTGGTGTTTTGGTTGTTTTGGTGGTATTTTTGCTGTGTGTATTTGTTTTTAATTGCTACTAGTAGTGAGAAAATGCACAATTTTGAACTGCTCTGTTCTTATTTTTTAAATAAAAATCCAAGGGCCACACGGGCATCTGCTTTCTTGACACGATATCATTAAAACAGATCTCTGGTCTTGCCCAGCTTGCGGAACCACTTTGGAATCGTAGTCTATTATATCTCTGAATAACTTGAAAAAAGTTCAGAAGTAAAAATACTGAAATGAATTCAAGAGTCGTAGCAGGAAATGGGTAGGGAAGAATCCGTTCCTTTCCAAGACAACGTTTAGGAAGAGGCAAAGTAAATACAGCACAATCTCAATCATTTAGATGTCAGGAAAAAAGGATAAACTATGTTTGAAACAAGTGATTTATTATGGTTTATATAGTCCATGTATGCACCCACATCCCCCTACAGGGATCTGTATACCAATGTCACATGGACCTTCACCTACTACAAACCGGGAAGGAAGCCAAGAACAACCTTTCCACTGGCCTTTCATGGCTATGTTTTCTATCAAGCCAAGGAAAACTGCAGAGGGACACACAAAAAGTGGAAGTATTTCTCTCCTTCAAAAATCTGGACTGATTATTTTTGTAAATAAAATCTCCAAAGAAAAATCCCCATAAGATCCATGATAAGTAATATTCACATATGATGCACACGGAACGGATCCTGTATCCATGTTCTGCATGCTCATATTGCTACATCATACAATTTTTAAAGATATTGTAAAATGCCTAATATGGAGCCCTTTGCATTACTATTTACTGTTTGATTTCTGAGTGTTATTATTTTTGTATTTTCTCTTTCCTGCCAGTTAGTAAATATCCTACAGTTTCCCCTAACACTGGAACTTCTTAAGTGAAAGTGAGGCAGCTCATCTGAGCAAACACGTCAGAAGCTGGCCTGATCCAGTAGCTGGCTCTCAATAATTGCTCTGACCTTATGGGATACTTAGGGTGTAGGGTCTTAGGATCACACCCAGAATGGTTGTGGAACATGTACTGCTTCAAATTATTTTAAAAAGCTATTTAGATATTACAGAGAACATAAAGGATGTCTCTTCCCTTACGAATTAGCAGATAGAGTAGAAGTGAAATATCTCAGATCATCATGATGGCAACAGACATTTATATTTTGGCAACTGATCCCTGCCCCAAGAATGAAGCCCCCAAGATTAGGAGAGGTAAGGATTGAGCATGCAGGATTTCTGCTCACTCTGCTGTGCCTAAGTTTAAGTAGCTGCATAATATTAGCTGCATACCTTATGAGGGCGTAATAGTGATTAATTAAACCTTAGGTAACACTTCCCACACTCAGAAAGCCTGAAAAAGTTAGTCTTTATAATCTGAAAGATACTGGCATATCATAATTTTACACATTGAAATGCAATTATTTGATTTAGTTGACACAAAGGACTACAAAATTGTAAGGAATCAGAATAGAAAATTGACTACAGTCGTTCTTGCTCAAAGCCAAAGAAGCTTAGTACAGGCTGGAGTACATATATTCAGCTGGACCTCTCCCCATCTCCTTACTCCCCAAAAGGCTTTTATTACATAAAACAGCTTCCCATGCTGTTTATAAATTGCAGAATGAACACGGATTGACCATGCAACTTAAATTCAATCAAGAAGGCCCGTAGCTTTGAAGTTATAGCTATATTTGAGGAATTAAATTTGTTCACTAACTAATCAACAGTATTGATGGTTACTAATGCTCATAATCAAAACCCCATAAATAGTATGAACATCAAGAGATACTTTGCTCATAGATTCATGACAGCGCTGTTGTTTCATGTAGCATTCAAGGGAGATGCTTGATACTTCTCTGATTTGGTCATAAAGGTCCAGATTCATTTACTTTTGGAGGAAATAAATTGGAAGTTGTTCAAAGGCTAGCAAAGCAGGTTATCATATTTCTGTTATGACATCAAAAATCAATTCCCAGTGAAAACTTTCAGTACTGAGGATTAGAAAATATTTTACTGTTATATCTTTGCAAAGTCATTCCTGAGCTGGTTTTGTACATCTCTATGACAAATCCTATTATTATTACACTGCAGCAGCATTCTGCACGTGAACTTGAATTTAATTTTGTACTTTTTCTTAAGATATTTAGTATTAAAGGGCACTTACTAGTTCTCAATTAGTTGCATTGATGGTAAATTTGATCTTGGAAGAGTAATGCAAATGAAGTATTCAAACCTCCAGACACTTATTGCAGTGCATTGGAGAGAGGCCAGTTTTCACTCACACCGTTCTTTGACTAAATTGAATCCAGATGTTTACATGGAATAAAATATTAACAAATGTCTCCCAAGGGCAGCTGATCATTATTGAGTGCTTTAATAACCTAAACCAAAAATTCTTTAAGGTGACAACTAGCCTTTAGCCACAAAGATACTTCTGGTGTTTAGATTTTTTTTTTGTTTTCTTTGTGTTTTTTTTTTTGGGGGGGGGTGGATTTTTTTTTTACATAATGCAGGGTGTATTATCCTAATTTATTCCAGCTTGTCATCAACAAAATACTTATCAGGGATAATTCTGAAAAAGCTGGACAACAAACCATTTGTGAAAGCAGTAATAACTTAGCTCTAAACATATGGTTCTAATTTTGGGTTTTGTTTTTGTTTCCTACCCCCCCCCCCCCATAAACATTACTTGTAGTTTTATTTTGGTAACACAAATGAGATCACAGAATCACAGAATGTTAGGGGGTGGTCATCCAGACCACATTCCTCAGTTTACCTATGAGGATACTGTGAGAGATGGTGTCAAATGCCTTGCTAATATCCAGATAGACCACATCCATTGCATATCTTTGAGAGAGAGATTTAGACATAAAAGAAAAGCTGTATTTACATTTTAAAGCTGCTTTAATATCCCACCACTTTGTCCCTATGACAATGTAGCACTAGTAGTATATTATACTGTATAGTGCTTGAAATTGAAATTCATAGAGAGGCTAATATTTAACAGGAATTTCCTGGAAAGTCATTTAATCTCTAAATTTCTTGGGAAACTGTTTATTTGTGCCTACAACTTGTACACATGCAAATCTAAAATCTAGGATTCGGAAAAATCAGTGTGAAGTTGATCCGTGAGGACTCAATAGCATGTGAAGAAAATAACATTAATTTTCACTATGTTCAAGCATACAGTGAGGTAGTGTGAGATTCTCTTTTATATTTCAACTTCCTTCTTGGGTAGTTTGGCCTAATTCACTTTATTAGGAACTTGCAATATGCAAGAAGTAAAGCTATGGTCCATTTTAGTACTAAAAAGTATTTTGATAAGAAAATTTAGTATACATTTTTAATTAAGTTGTAAAATTTATTTTTCATTCACTTTCTTAAATGTGGTTATCAACTTGTATCCAGCCTGGTCCCAATACAAGACAGGTTTCTATCCTTGAAGATTAAGGATGCCCATTCCTCTCGTGCAGAAGTCTTATCCTGAAGTGCCACTAAGTGTTTAGTGAGAAACACTCCTTCATGACTGACAGCCTCCACGCACAATTTTCCTTCTTCCTCAAAACCACTGTCTGAGAAAGCTCATCTCCCTTCACTGTCCCAGCTGTTGCAACCATTTGCATGCAAGGAATCTCTAACCTCCTGATTTACCAGACGTATTTACCGCATCAGAGTGGTAATATGTGGCTATAACATGTCCCAGAGATTTCAAGAGAAAATATTTTTGTGACAAGGAAAACTATTTATATTATATGTCTGTTAAAGTGCAATATATGGATAGAAAAGGTGAAATTCCATGTAAGTCATAGACATTTCTAGAGCGTCTTTATACATAAATGCTGCTGTAAGGAATTACTACTAAGTTCAAAGAATGCTTGACAACATAAAGTACACTGGAGAGTTTAACCACCCTTTTTTATACTTCCCTAAAACAAGACACGGAAATATCTGGGGCATCTTAAAAGCTTTCAGTGCATTTGTGATGGGAAGAGACAATGGAATATGCAAAAATGCATCAGCTAAGTACTGTTCACAGAGAAATGCTTGTGGGAGTTACCCACTAGACATGCAAAGACCATGCCAACACAAACACAGATGGTGAAGCTTTTTTCAGACCTTATCTGGTGTCAAAGGCAGGAGAAGATATCAAGTGAATTTTGCAACCTAAAAGCACGTGAGGAATCCAAATTCCTCGATCTGCTTTGCAACAATAGTTAAGCACACTAAACCAGACAATGGTTCAAGAAATAGATTTTCTGGTCTTGCTTTTCGGTTCGCTACTAAGCACTTCTTTCAGAATCATACCAGGGTAACAGGCTGGCAAACCTGCTTGCCCCTAGATATGCACATCTACTACCTTCTTTTCCACTTTACTTGAATTTCATATCAGTTACTGAAATGTGATACCAAGCATGTCAATCAATCAGTCAATCCACAGAGTGGACTCTTCCCTCCTCTACACAGAGTAGGTGGTGGTGCTGAAAATATTTCATATATAGAATGTGAAAAATAAGATTTAGAGCTACATTTTATTGAAGACAGCCTCTTGATACTTATGATCTGCAGAAAAGCAGTAGCTTCCAGGAACATACTGAGACACCACACAGTTAAGTGTAGTACACAAAACCATAAAAACTGGATTACAATTCACTCCTTCGAGGCCACTCTCCTCCTTTGAGGATCCTAGCCTATTACTTCAAGGTTATGCACTCAGGTTCCCCATGTATTTCCATGGGAGCTTCTAGTTCTTTCAGACCTGTTGCAAAATCATAGTCAGAAACAGGTAGTTTTGAATTGAACCTATCCCCTGCTTCCCAATTACCAAATCTTGTTTCAAGTGCCATATCTTTTAAATAAAGTAACAGGATCTATGCTATCATTTTTTTCTTGATAGTTTCACATTGTAATGCCATCAAAAGAAGAGTGCTTAGAGAATGAAGTGTCCATGCCAAGCTTTGGTGTTTAATTAATCTTCATTCATATCTAGTTCCAGAAAATTATTTATAGCATCTTTGAAGTGTTTCACTTTGGAACTTAGATAATGGGCTGAGAGTTGCAAAGGAGTAGGATATCAACTATATTTACAGTCTTCAAGTGCTAAAGAATAAAAGTGAGAGGACTGTAGCATAAACATATCTTTAGTTTCACATATGAAAAATTTCTTCAGTTACTCAGAACTGAAAATACAGAATAAGTAATAAAAAGGAAAAAGCAGGCAATTAATGACCTTGCTAGTAATAGTACATCTATATGAAAGTCAAAAAGTAGCTGAAATGAAAATATTCACTTATGATATGACATCTGTGCTTTTGCTGGGTCACGTCATACAACATTTACATCTTCTGTTGATTCTGGATTTGCCTATGTTTATGCAGGTGCCTTGGTAGGAAAAAGAGCTTAATCTCTTTAGGCTAAAATATCTTTTATCCTGACCATTAGTTCATAGCACCTTTAATCTTGAGAAAGCCAAGAGAGCTTATGATTTACATTTCTAGTATAGGAAAGCACTTACAGTCCTTAAACAAAACAAGCACAACAAATAGTCAAGTCATTTTAAATTAACCTATAAGGAACAGACAGTAAACGAAATTCCTACCACTTCAGAGGTTCCTGGTTACTCAAAAAGTATCCCCAAAATGGGAATCTAAAACCTTCTCTTTGTTCAGATCTTTCTTCTCTCTCTAGCTTCTTTTAATTTCATTTTGGGGATCTTTATAATCCTTTCTTCCCTTCTTGGGCTCTGTGGCTACATATACACAAGTAAATAAGATTAATCAGAACCTAGTCCCTGAGGACAAGAGTACACAGCCCTGCCTTCATCTGGGACGGCTGAACTCCCATCTTTTGCACTCCTCTGGTCCAGTGCTACCCCGAGCTGTGCCGTTACATGGCCTGAGGAACTGCCTCTGCAAGCATGGGAACAGTTCAAGAGCACGGATGGCTAAGGACCAGCACATGAATCTCTGGCCTAGTGCAGGTTAGTTTGCTAGTGCAGACTAGAAAATAACTCTTGTTCTCTCCACATTTTAGGAAATTTGCAGTCAGACCAGACATCCTCCTCCTGTGATGGAATTTTATGTCTGTGAAATGCTGGAGAAAAGTCATAGCACAACTCAGAAAGCAACAGTTGGCAGCCTCCCACTCAGACTGTATTTGAAAACATGCTTATAGCTGTAAACTTCTACGTTCCTTTTAACTAAAGCTCTTTTGGGGTGCTTGTTTTACCTAGTCTTGGAAAGTCTATTTTCCAGCTGTCACTAAGGAGGTTAGACCATCTACCAGTGTTTTCATTACTACACAGCAACCAGAAAAGCAAAGAAGTTATCAAAAAAGAGATGGCAGATTCAGGCATATTCTTGCACGCAAATTAAATACAAAATGCTGATACCACCACAAAAAATCACCATTACCACTCAGAAGGATATTCTTAGATGAAAATGAAGAATATCAGATTGATTCAGCTGTAAAACTCAAAATTCTGATTTCCACAATGGTTTACAATCTTTGCTAGGCTAGATCCTTAGGACCTATCAGCATATCTGCTTATGCTTTCACCTACCTTTATATGTGTGAATACTTTCGATATACAAATTAGTAAAGTCTGAAATACATTTCATAAAACCTTTGCCACACCTCTTTCTTGTGAAATCAAATGTTTGAGACACCTTTACTTAAGTACAAAATGCGGGGTTCTTTTGTCAAATTATTTGGTGCTGCCTGGGTTTTATTGGGCTGAAGCTGCTATCCAGATTACATATATAATTCCAACAGTAAGAATATTTTTTCCACAAATACGATTTTGCAGAAGTTCCCAAAGATGTTCAGTGCTTGGGTTTAGTCTGCCCTGGAAGAGTGCTTCTAAAGCTAAAACCACATAAATGATAAATCTTTATCCAGGACTCTGTGATCTACATTGTCTCATGGGATCACAGTTTTTGTCTTAGCATTTCAGAGACTGAAGTTCTATCATCAGTGTAGCTGTGGTTTGATCTATTAACTACTGTGTCATGTCAGCAAATCAATGAAAAAAAACTTGGAAAATTATACGTTATGTAAATTTAATCCATGTAACAGCAGCATTGCTGAGCCAAATATACTAGAGAAAACCATATTTCACTGTCACTGCCACAATATATGACGTTCCGAACTTTGTTTAGAAACAATCTGAACAGCCCCATCAGTTATATAAGACAAGAGTTAAGAGATGTGATAATGAACAATTCAAGCACAGAACTGATGACAGGAGACGCATCCAAAGAATATGTTTAGTGTCCTCCTGAGAGGAAAATTATGCTGGTAAATAGGAACCGCAAAAGAAGCATACTTCCTGTTTGTGATGGTATAGCTGTCACAAAAGAGGGATCAATGTCATAAGCAGTTTGAACTTAAAATAATAAAGTATGTTAAACAGAAGAGGAAACAACAAGTTCGGATGCAGATACCTCTACATAGCGCTTCACTGCCTAAACAAAGAATGTTGCTTTAAGGTTGATACAAGTCTCTAAGCGAATCACCGGAACTTATCTGCAAAGTTATCCCAGATGGTCCTTCTTGGCTTGACACCACAGTAGCTGCCTCACTGACAGGAACGATAAAACTCAGTCATTGTGTTAAGATAACTAGGCAGCTAAAGGAGTATATCACCATTTGGAAATTCCCTGTAGAATTTCAATGAGCCAGTTAAATGTCAGATATTATCAGTGTCTAAAAAAGATCAGTACAGCCTCTTGCAGATGTGCTGGGACAAATGTAGGGGCTTCCTGGGAGACATAAGAAATGGAAGTCCTCCCAGGACCCCAAAGAAATGATGAAGATGTTGTTACAAAAACAGCTCTATTTTCAGAATGTGGATCTTTATTAGTGACCTTTTCTAAATAAAGCCTCATAACCGGAAACAAAGATTCATTCAGTGTGAAAATAGCTCAAGAAATGCACTCTAGAACTATAACATTCAGAGAAGCAGCAAAAGTCCTCCAAAACTTTGACTGATAAACAACATCCAATTTGAAAGCACTAGAAATGGGTATAAAAAAGTTCTTTAACATTAATTTTTAATTTGTTTGATTTCTGACTTTCCTCAGATCCTCCTGTACTGCCTGTTACCATCTCTCATTGCATCAATTTTGTGCCAACTCATAAGCTCCTCTAAGGCATGTTCTCTTCCTATCACACACTATTAAGCTCCTCGTAGGGTGCTATGGATAAATTCTGGCATACTCTAGAAAAACACCAGAATCTCACCACATAGCGATTACAAGAGTATTCCCTAGTCATGAACAGACTAGTAATAAATAGCAACTTTATCCAACCATCTAGTAAGAATTTTAGAGCCAAATTCAAAGGAATATTGGCCTTTTCAAAATGTCATAGGGACAGAATTATGCAATTCTTATGTATCATTCAAATGAGCTGGTGATTACTCAAATGAGCATTGCTTAAAGAAAACAGTGTAAATGCATATTGAGGAAGTACTATAATATTGAGATTATGTTGTAGAAAGAAAAACTCCAGAACTTTCATCTTTCAAAATCAAAATGTTTAGAAATAGCAGAATTATCATCTTGTATTTGCTACCATCTCATCATTTAATACATTGTGTTTAAAATTTAAAAAGCTAGGCATCATTAAAAACAAATCTGAATTTGCCCAGGTGAAAGTCTTCAGATTTAATCCACAAAGAACACTCTTAATCTATGAAAAACCTTCTTCTGTGAAGAAAATCTTATTTGGTAGAGTAAGGGGAAAAAAAAATCCCAGTACATTAACTACATCTTGAAAAAATTCTTTCAGATGGTCTCTAACTCAACTTGCCTAGGCTCACAAGTACTTTTTAAATAGCAGGTAGTCATTTTAAAGCCAATAGGAACAAGGTCTCTCTAAGTTTTACTTCTTAAGAACTAGTATCAAGTACCTATTGGTAAGACAATTTATTTCTGATTTAGAAGTAGTGCAGGTCTTTTAAAAGGGTAATCTTACAAGATCAAAATGAAACTTGTTCACCCACTTTCAGAAAGTCTGCGGAGCTAACACAGAAAAGATTCTAAGTATTAGAGGAGGTATTTTTAATCCTTTTAATGAGGTAGCAGTAATTGCCATCAGAGTTCTCTTCAAACAGGCAATGTGCTAACACGCTTGCTGCTCTGCCAGGTAGCTGTGAAGTGTACCCTTCCTTCTCCCAGGGTCTTAATTATTGCTTCCTCCAGGGGCCACAACAATCCATTCCGATGTTCATTAGAGACTGCTGCAGCGTGGGATCCTCTGCTACAGTGCCATATGGAACGAGAAAGCTGACACTAAGTTACACAAGTTCTTTGGAGCCTTCAATGGGCACTTTAAAACATGCAAACTGCTACCCACAAAAGCTTACACAATTACGTGTAAGTTCAGCAATATTTTCACCTATTCCGAACTAAACAATACCTAGTCAGAAACCACAAATATATTGAAAGTGTGTAAGTCTGTGCTGGAAGTGAAAATTCCCTGATGTCTCCTATGCCCTGGCTCCACAAGCAGAGGAAGAGGAAGACAGTAGGTCAATTTTGGGTGAGTCAACTCTTGCTGCAGCTTTCTCTCACTCAAAACTAGGCTGTCTACCTGCTCTGGATGAGAATATTTTAAATAAGCCCATTCCTGTGAAATTTATTCTAGATACTTCTGTTAAGTCTTTAACATTTCTAAACATTAAGAAGGGCATAACAAATCCCGTTTCAAAATAAAGCAGATCGGTTTGAATACCTACACTGACAATGCTATGGATAGTGCTAACTAGATCTGAGATTTCTTTGAACATAGAAATCTTTGAAATGAATTTTGGCATTTGTCTCAGAAATGAGAATATTTGCATGAACAATAGTTTAGGAGCTGCCACTGCGAAGTACTAACTGGAGAAACTGCTCTTACTATGTCCAGCTTTGCCACTCTAAACACTGAGCTTTCCATTAAATAAATAATACAGCAAGTATAAAACCAGACTGAATTGGCCAAGAATTGCACTGAAACATATTCAGAAACTCAGTTTTTGTCATCTCTGACAACAAAGTACTGTGCAAGTTACTTGACTAGATTAAACCACAATATGCAGTCTAGCCCTATCCGGAATTTTTCTCCTTTCTCATGCTAGGAATGCAACTTGAAAAAAAACTACATCGCTGAGTTACACTCCCATGTAATCATTTAAAAATAAAGTCATAGCTGACCATTTGCTTTTTTTGCAAGTTCATTTTCAAAACTTTTCTATTGATTTTTATGTATTCTTAAACCCACAGATAAGTACAATGCTCAGATTATAACCATTTACATAATTATTCATAATTAGCAGCACTATCTGCATACTACTTGTTATCTAGGACTTTCTGTTGATTACATGTATGCTACAAAGCAGATCTCAAAAATAGAAGCTCCCATTTAATCTTCTCTGCATTACACAGAAATATTTGGCACATGTTCATAATACATTAGCTTCTAAGTAACATAATAATAGAGCTAGCTGTCTGACTCAGGGCTATTTCTGAAGTTGCTAATTTGATTTTTTTCCAATAAACAGAAAACTTTCCCCATTATCTATACCATTATGTGGCTTTTCTGCTTGCAATGAATTATCCCAGATTGCTACATAACTAGATAATCTGATAAGACAAATTTTGTTTGTTTCCAATAACCTTCATTCAAAGCATCCACTACACACAATGATGAGTCCAAAGTGAGGATATAATGATATTTTAATAAACATACCTTATACTTTTGGCTGATTTATATGACAGTAATATATCTTAGGTCTCAAGAGAGGTGGTGTGTATGCTCATGGAAGTATACTAACCAAAATCTATAGCACTGACATAGTACCTTTGTAGCTGGGCAGCTGAACACTCAGGGACACAGTGATGAGAGCACATTGTGCAAGCGTAGTTGTTCCAGAACAACATCACTTTTATACCTATATTTATTTCATCTGCATGAAGACTTCTTCTCCGTATCTAAGAAAGTCCAAACTTTGCAGTCATCAATATTACAGCGTCCATTGAAAAACCTGTGTGCTACTACAGCATATAAATATTCTTATATGAATAATACGCTTCTAGTTTAAGTGACAACTTTAAGATAACCTAGAGTTGTACACATTCTGTCCCATCCTGGACTTGTTCCTAGCTCAGTGGAACAGTTTCAAGGTGATGGAGGTTTTGGGTTTTTTTCATGTTATGCTTAAAGAGCCTAACAGATCTGAGGGCTTTTAAAAGGGTAAAAATGAGAGTCCTCTTGTCCAGTGAGTAGAAAATAACATATTAGGCAATTCAAAATTTCAAATTTTTAGGGTTTGGTTTCATTATTAGTCATTGCAGACTCTTTCAGAACATGAAAGGCTGATTCTAAAACTGAATTTACATAACTTCACTTACAATTTTTTTTACTGTAAGAGCTGGATTAGCAATCATTGACAACATAGCAAAAGCATTACTATACAACAGATTTGACCCTACACTTCCTTCAGTTGGAAAGGATTTTGCCAGTGAGGATGCAACTTCTTCTCCCATCCCTGCCCCCAACCTGTCAAGGATCAAATAACCCTAGAGTTAGTAGTTCATTAAATAGCATAGATTACATAAACAGAATGTTTGATTGGGTTCCAACTTCTCATTGATGAAACACTAGGGCTGCTTAGTGGAGATTAGCCAGATTGTGTGCAATGGAACGTGTTTTGACTTTTAGGTAGCCACAAATTAAATACTTGCAGTTTCTCAAAAGATTTAACTGTTAATAACCTCTAAACATGCCTCCTGATTTATTTTCAGCTAATATTCAGAATTAATTTGCATTTCAGTAATAAAATCCAAAATAATCTCAGAATTTACTTCAATTGGCTGATCCCACATCTCAGATTTTGTTTGCTATACCCGAACTACTGACTTTTCAAAATATGAATCTGAACAATTCCTATCAGAGGTTTAGTGTTATTTTTGTCAACTCCTTAGGGAGTTGAAGGAAGTTGATTCAGAAAGACAGCCATTTTCTGGTCATTCTAATCCAAACTGAATATCACCATTTTGTTAATTCAATAATCATCTCCTTGGGTGTCAGAGAATGCACTAGATAAAAACACTAGTCCTTCTGATTACCACCCTCAAGATTCAGTCACAATCCAGATATAAGAGTGAAAAAGTGATCCATATTTTGTGTAACAGAGCAGCAGAGATGATGGTGACAATGCTAGTGGCAGCAGAGAAATGGTGGAGAGAGTAAGACTCGAGAAAGAATTTCCCTATAGTGAGCACTTTAAGGTAGAAACCTTTCCTTGTTAATATTGCTGGCACAGAGTCCAATTCCTGAAGATAGCAGGTTAACAATGCATAAATATGTGACTGATGAGTACCCAGAGAACTTCCAAATTTGTAACAAGCTGGGAACAATTTTCTTCCTGGGTGTGAAGATTCAGTGAGGCAGTTCAGGAGGGCAAAGAAAATTCGATTGCTTACTTCCAATTCCCAAGAAGACTTCATCTACACATTTTTCTTACAGTTCTATCAACTAGAGGATAAAATAGTAATATAAACATTTATGTCACCTTGTGATGCACAATTCCTCGGATTGACCCAAAGGACCCTAAATACAAATTTGCACATACAAGCCACAAAGCAGCGTAGAACCTGTATTGCACTATAGAAATACCACCCATTGGCTGATCTAGCATTTTTGACCAAGATAGCAGAGAGATGCACGCATTTCTGTAAGGACAGAAGCATGCAGAGAGTAATCAAGCATCTGGAGCTGGGTAGCATATGTTACGAAGGGAGTTGAAGAATAGATGGAAGTTTCTTGTTAAAGCAAGAAGAATGCGTGCCCCTAGGCTGCAATAAAGAAGAGACATCCCAATTCCCATTGTCCTTACATAACCACTGCAGCCATCTCCACAGACAACATCTTTGTGGCATTAATATTATGCTGTTATTTAGGCTTTCCTGTCCCAAGTACACAGACTAAACCTTCTAGTTGCAGGTTTGGTCACCTATATTTTCATATAAAGGTCATATAAGAAAAATTAAACTCTCAGAAGCAAGCTTGTGCTAAGACCTCCAATAAATGCTTACTTGGCATAATAACATTTCTTCAGTGAATTCTGCTAAGGAAAGACAGAGTTGCTTTCATGGTATGAAAAAAAAAAATAATCTTACAAATTATTAATTTTTTTTTTTAAAAAAGAGGTGCACCGTTTACAGAAAGACCAGGTCAAGAATCTCCTGTATAAGACTTTTTTTTTTTTTTTAAAAAGAGTTAGGGTACCATTATTTCATTCATTGTGTAGAAATCTGGAAGCAGTTTTTGTTATAGAAAACGCCTTACGAAAAAGGTCCTTTCAGGCTGGGAAGGGAGTGCTGGATCGTAAACCATGTTATGCAAGACTGTTCCTCCAGAAGCCAAAACCCTGCCCCATCAATTGCATAACCAGCTCTGAGGGAGATCTCAGCCTGGCTCCTTTATGAAGGAGCCTTGATGGAAATTCAGCAAGTTACCAGCTTTCCCCAGGCAATAAACAAGGCGTTTACTGTCGCTTGGTATTTACTGGAGCCAATTGTGTGCAGTCTGATTTTTTCCCCTTCTCATTTCACAGTGTAAACAAAGAAATAACTTACAAAAAAAAAAATGACACTAGGCAGACTGTCTGCTGTTGACACCACTCTGATCTGGGAATCATATTGCCCCTTTGAAATGCTGAACAAGCCTGTAGGCTGCTGGTACAGTTCTGAAAGGAAGTGGGAGAGGCCAAAGCAAAACAAGATGCTCTGCAATGGAATGCACTAAAAAAAACCTAAGTATTTCAACCAATATTTAAGTTCCTCAAGTGTGGGATGAGACCTGCTGATCTCATCCTTAACAACTGAAACCACCACAAAAATCACAGGGCTGAATTATATAGACATTAAAAAAAGTCATGCCTCATTATGGATCAGGAGACCTTAACCATTCAGTTACTATGGATTTGCTGTACTGCTCTTTCTAGATGTGGCTCTCAGTCCTGTCACATGGCACACCAAACTTTTTCCAGTGCTGTACAGGTAAAAAGTGTATAAAGAAATAAAGCTGAAAAATAGCAGCAAAACTTTTATTTCCTAGATACACCTGCACTGAGTCTTGGTCAGTATTCTTCTTCTTCTTCTTCTTCTGTTGCTAGTACTGCATTACTTAAGCTAGTACTGCATTACTTAAGCCCTCTCCATGCACACTTCTCATTTTTACTGGTCTGTGACCCAATTTAACATGCAGGATGCCACACTGTTGCTTTTCCAATACAGTAAAGAGCAAAAGGACAAAGAAAGATACAAAGTTTATCTGAGTCTTGATAGCCCAATGGGGAAGTCTTTTCAAGGGGTGGCATCTTCCATACCCAGAACCACATGAACAAGTCATGAATATTGTAGTTCATGAGCACTTCTCCCCCTCAACTTCTCCCCCTCTTCTTCCCTTGTCCTTCCAATCTCATTCAGCTTGGAAAGGCTAACTAGAGGTTTCACTCGGACACCAGGCTGCGGTTAAGAATGGCAAATATTGGAAGAGACAAGTAAAGTTTGTTTAGATTTATTTTTGAACATAATTTTATTTTAGTCTTGATTTTAAAAACAGAATTCTTGTGACCAGCATTATATTTTTCTAAATGCCACATTTGTCGATTACTGGTTAAAGAATTTTTGTAGAACAGCATGCAAATTTACATTTATATCCCTACAGCAGCAGTTTTGCAAACAACATCTCCTGGAAAAAAATCTTTATGAATAAAATATATTCTTTTGTCAATCATTTTCCAGCAAAGTATTCAGCAGAAAGGAAAGGCTTGAAAAAACCTCCATTGCATTTCTGTTATAGATTCACGAAGAGACTGAAGTACAGCAAAAAATAATACTCATGTTTGAAGAAATCAGCTGCATGGTCATCCCAAAGAAAAATTTACTCACCATTCTTACACCATTGTGTGTCACATTCGACTTGAAAAACATTAGTCACCATGATAAAAATCTAGTCCAATATTTCTCTCTACCTGTAAAAAGCAAAGCAATGTTGCAGTTTGTAATATAGAACCCAGCAATTAAAGATCTAACAGGAAGTACTTGAAGAAAGGTTTTTTGAGTTTTCAGTTCCTAAGATTCCTTACATATGATTCATAAGATGAAAACAAAGTTCACAGTCAGCACGAATCCCTGTCTCCCTTACGTCAGACTGCACAACACAAGCGATAGAGCAACATATCCTAGCTACTTCTAAGATGTATTCAATTATCCTGGTCATGGCTCATTGTCGACTTTATTATAAACCAAATATAAAGATAAAAATTATGAGATACATTAACAGCAGCATAATGCCACATGATACACAGGGTACAAGCTAGCTACAAAAACTATCAAATGTCATCAGAGCCTGATGATCTTATTCTGGGCATACAGAGGATTCCCTTTGCTTTGCTGCTTTATTAAGATGACTACTTTTCTCTTATTTCCTCCCAACTACTTAAAAATCCAGCTGCTTATGAGATGGTAAAATGCTCCTGAAAGTCCATTTTGGCCATACACATTTCTGTAGCGTCCTAAAAGTCACTTTAAACACTGACAAAATTAAATAATGCATGCTTGTTTGAACAGACTTTAGCAAATGAAGGCCTTTTCAGCCATCACCTTAGCCCTCACGTTGTTCTCTAATTACTGTTTGAAGGCAGATGCCAAAGAGCACACCCTTAACTAAGCACCCGTTAAAACTTCTGTCAGTAAATTAGTCAAACTGTGAAATCCCTTTTAACTCTGTCAAGCCAGACAAATATTGCCTTGGCATTATGGAGGCACTTTGAATAACCAAAATAAAATGTCTTCATAGTATATAAACCTGAACTGTTTTCAGTTAAAAAACACTGCCACTTTTGGTAGAAGGGTAGTGTTCCAAAAGTATTTGTTTTCCCTCGAAATCAATGGGAGGGAGTCAGTTAGGCAGTTCTGAAAATTTTATTAGATGCATATCTGAATATTCCAAAATATCTAAAATATCATTATAACCAGAATTTTCAGTGAACTACAGTGGTCTGGATAAAAGGCTTATTCACGATCTACTGTGGTAGCTAATGACATCGATTCTACTTTAAGAGACAGGCATCTTCTGAAGCAAAGGATATCTTAATGTATTCTTTGTATAATTTTAAAGAATTGAACAGAGATTATATCTTACTGTAACATACAAATTACTCATGGTTTTGATACAAAGTATTATATTCCCAGAAAACAAAACCACATTGGGGTAGATATCTACGGATGCAGTACAGTTGGGCTATATCATAAATAAGAAACCCGTGGACCTTACTTTTAATCTGCAATATAATTCTTAACCTAATTGTCTCCACAAACTCAATTACATATGCTCAGTTTAGTTTCCATACAGGCACTTTTAGTGAAGCAAAAGAAGTTACAGCTGTATCTTCTTACAGACAGGATTTGCCTAATGATTACAGTCCAGGTCAACTTCCCAAGATTTAGTTATTTTGTTATTAAATATTTATGTTATTAAATGAGTGCAAATGTAATTATTTAAGCTTAAATATGCTCATAACGATGTGTTTGCTGGCAGTGGTTACAGAGCAGGTTGAATTAGGACATTATAACTATGATTAATCTATAACCTAAGAGTACACAAAAGCAGGGAGGGCATCCCAGGTACTTCTCACCAGCTACTAATTTATTGCAAGAGTGGCTGATCCTCATAAAAACTCTGACAAAGTATCAGTTATCCATCCAGTTGCATAGAGTAGATCTTGACAAATAAGCCCGTGTAATTCAAAGGTAATGTAACTGCATTTAAACTTGCACATACTGAGCATTTAATTTATTATCATATACACATATATCATAGAATCATAGAATGTTAGGAGTTTGACTGCTTCACAGAATCACATGGAATCACAGAATGTTTGGAGTTGGAAAGGACCTTGAAAGATTGTCTAGTCCAACCCCTCTGCCAGAGCAGGATCCCCTAGGGCAGCCACATAGGAATGCATCCAGGTGGGTTTTGAAAGTTTCCAGAAAAGGAGACTCCACATCCTCTCTCGGCAGCCTGTGCCAGGGCTCCGTCACCCTCACAGTAAAGAAATTTTTCCTCATGTTGAGGTGTAACTCCCTATGTCCTAGCTTAAACTCATTATTCCTTGTTCTATTACTGGGCACCACTGTGAAGAGATTGTCCCCTTCCTCTTGACATCCATCCCTCAGATATTTATATACATTAATAAGGTCCCCTCTCAGCCGTCTCCTTTCAAGGCTAAAGAGCCCCAGTGTGTGTGTGTGTGAGTGTGTGAGTGAGTGTGAGTGAGTGTATATAAAATAAATACTCTGTTTGGAAAAGGGAAAATAATGAAAGGACTAAAGGCTAAACAGTCATATTGAATATTGTTATAATTGAATGTATTATGATATATCTAGGCAGGAAGAAGAAAGGACACAGTTCAAGATAACAGCCATCCTGAAAAGGAACAATTCACAAGAATACCTGATGATCATCGCAACTAACACAATTCAGCTCCTTGTGCAACGTTGTAATAAAAAGGGTCAGCAATACCTGCCTTAATCTTTTTAGTACTTCAGTAATTCTTTACCACATTTGCAAACAAGGATATCAAGTAGAAACAGAGTACTCTGCATCTGTACACATCTTTGGAAAAAAAGCTTCTTTTCAATTCTGATATCTATACTTGAAGAACCAAAATATTTTTGAAAGCTTAAAGCACAGACACCCTAATACTGACAAAAAGAATAGGAGGTTAACAAAGCTCAACTTTGCAAGGAAAGTTTTGGTAAGTGACACTCACTGAGGATAGGTATTTACACATTTATAAAAGCTTTTAGCTTTTGCTGAAAAACAGAGATGGATGCAAGACAAAGTCAACTTAATATTTCCTACCGGTAAGGTTCCGCTAATTTTCCATAAACATTTTTTATCAGGGTAGGTGGCAGAAGAATCTCTCACCTAGCTGTTGACTTATCAATGAATGGGTCTTAATGGCATGCTCTCTCCTAATTCTCTGCTTGGAGCATTTAATCTCCCAGAGTGCAAAAAGCTGGACCTATGACAACCATCCAAATTATCAAGTCAATTACAATTGCGTCACCTGCATGTCAGGCTGTGTAACCTACTGGCTGGTTAGCTATAAAATCTATGAAAGTGAAACATAATTATTTTTACTAACTACTTAATAGCGTGCAGAATAATTATGAACAGAAGAGAATGCTAGTGGCTTCTGGAGACCAAGACACAGCAATTTCTTGAAGAGTAAACATTAAGTGTTTAAAAAGATATTACTTAATTACAACTAACTACACATAATGAAGAAGGTAGTGTTAAAAAGCAAGCCAGGAATTTGCTCGGTATTCAATAAGAATAATTAAGCTGTTATATCAAGGTATCATTTTACCTCAGGATGTACATCAAATGGTAGTGCATATTAATACACACTATAGCAATATATACCCTAAACTAACTTACAACATATGGAACCAATAAACATGAATATTAAATCCTTTTCTTCACCATATTCATTAAGAATGTAACAGTATGCCCACAACTCTGCCACACAAATGGTCTGCATTTAGAGGTAAAGAATATGCATATTGAATCAAGCCTAATAAACAGAACACCAATATCTGTCTCTATTATCATATGCAAACAGAATTCACCGAGAAGATGGTTATCAGCAATTTTCTTTTACTTGCAGCTTCAAAACTGCAAAATTCAAGTCCTTTCATTCTTTCAGTGGCTTTCTTTACATTTCATAACATGATCTACAGAACAAGAATAGAGTGATTAAGATAATTCTGTTAAATGTAATATTTTGCACAGTGAAGTACATGGCATACTATTTTCTATAAACATCAAATGTGGAGAGCTATAGCTTTAACAAGTTAAGATTAAGTGACAACATCAGCAAAATAAGGGTATTTCCAAGATATATTTGCCTTAAATTCCCTTTGTTATGAACAACAGTAGCACTTCCAGGCATGATTTTTTACTAAAGCAACTGCCAGACCAGACTTTCAGCAGATGGAGTTAATTAAAAAATGTAGCACACCAGGCAAGCAAAGAATGCCTCAAAAGTCAGAGTTAAAAGCAAAATGGTAATATATGGAACATTGATCAATCCCATACCATTTGCTAATTGTGTTACCATTAAGCAGATCCCAGATTTACCTTGATGATTAAACAAGCATATAATCTGTGAAATTTATACTCACTGTTTTAAAAAAACCCAATGGCTTTCTGCTGGAAACTTTTTCATGGGCTATTTCCTGTTGATTTGTTCTACTTGGGTATCTAGCCAGCTTTTATTGGCAGGGTTTTTTCTTGCCCAAGGACTGGTTGCCGAGGCTTTACATTGACATACAGGTTTTTTGTGTGTGTGATTTCCCTGTTTTACATGTCCTGGCCATTCTGAAAATGCCAAATCAAATTGAACGCTGCAGATGAAGATTATTTCCTTTCCATAAAACATACCACAGATTTGTTGTGTCTATAACTGTGTCTACAAACTAAGGTACATATGCGAAACAACATGCAAAGATGATCTTGCTGATAAAATATCCTTTATAACTGTTGCTTTCCAGAAACGTGTCATGCTTCTTCACCTTAGTTTTGCTCCACAAGAGCAAAATGTTTCAGAAAACATTTCCACAGTCACACCCAAACATGCAATTCCATAGACTAAAATCACTATGAGAAAGCTCTTCAGAGTGTTGATACAAAGTAATTAAAAAAAAGCATTAATCTCTCTCTTTTTTTTTTTAAAAAAAAAGGAGGCATAAACATACTAGATGTTGGCTTTGCTACTCTAAAAAGAGGAGCTATATAGACATATTGTGATATTCATGGCAACAAAAATTTCCATGTCAAAATTCTTGTATTTATATATAAGGAATTCTTTCTTTCATCTCTGTCATCAAAGGGAGTTCTGGAAAATCATCCTGGGATCTGAGACACAAGCTTGGAGCTTTATTTAATTTCAATAACAGTAAGTTTTTGCAGTTAGTGTGTTTATGAGGAGTCATGAATCTTAATTTGCATATATACGTCTATAAAATCTATCAGTACAGAGGGATCCCTAGAGATAAAATGTTTTGCTTACTTTGATACATGAATATTCAAGGACTCTACATAAGTATTTGAAGTTAAGCTGTACATTACTATGGCAGAAAAAAAAAATCTCAGATTAATTTCTTTTTATGCTTAGAATTTTGAATGTGAACAATCTTTAGATGGGTGTCTTGATTCTACAAAATGAAATTCCATTCTTTGTTACTTTCTAATTCAAGATTAAGTCGATTGAGCATGGTGCTGATAACACCAAGGTCGTGGGTTCAATTCCCATTTGGTCCCCATGTGTTGCCTGATCTAGTTGAGAGGCGTCCCTGCCCATGACAGGGAGGTTGGATTAAATGATCTCTAAGGTCGCTTCCAGCCTAGGCCATTCTATGGTTCTATGATTTTATGTTTGCCAAACAGTGGGCCAAACAGAACTAATATACAGAATCATCACAAACATCATCAGCCTCTCCAATATACACTTAGTGGAAAACGTTGGATCATCAAGACAATCTTTTCCAAACTTAAAAAACCCAAACAAACAAGTATAGAGTCCTATGAAGGTCATCTGAATAAGAGCTGCAGGACTGGGCAGCTAATCTATGATATTGAAGTCAATTTTTAGAGTATTTAATAGACATTGTTATGGAAATTCACAAGGCTATAATCTGCCCAAATAGCAATTTCACTGTCATGTGGATTATTTCCAAAGATTGCCTTTGTGGCCAAGGTTTTTCTTTAATTTCTGACCTACTTTAAGATAAAATAGTTCCAGTAAACAGATTACAATGGGAGCTGAGCATACTGGCTCAAATAATGAAACCTTATACTGACTCCCTGTGTATACATGCAGTCTTCCCTAGTGAACTCTTAAGTTTACCCCAATAGATAAACCAGCTGGGAATGTTCTGCAGTGCTACAATGAACCCTGTCTTCCAGACCATATGCTCTTTCCAAGACCATATGCCCTTTGTGACAGTCCCAGATTAACCCAATTTTTGTGAACTCAAAATCCACACATGGCACCTTTGTCAGCCATAGGAGTAACCCAGAGAGACTCCTTCTCTCTAAGAAACCCCAAACCAAACCCATTCTCCCCCAAAAAAGTCCCAAACATACTCTATCCAAGATACACCTCTTACCAAAAAGCAAGGTCCCCCTAAAATAAAAGCCACCCGAAAACACCATGTTTTCTTTTCAAAAAGTATTACAGACTTTTCATTATTACCTGTGTGTCCAGGTAAAGCAGAATTACGGGTGAAAATATTAAAAATATTTGCTTTATTATACTACTTAGCACTTAAAAACCCAAGTTAGGGCACTTCCAAATTAAACCCAAACTGTAGATCAACTATGATGTTTCTAGAATTTAGAAGGACATGCTTGTCTACAAATATTTTCTTTAAATCCACAATCAATTTTGTTTCACGAATGAAGGGGTATGTTCAATATTCCATTTGCAAGAGCATTGGCTCTTGTAACTCAATTAAATGCCTCACTAACTTCACACATCCAAGCATTTCTGCATGGTTGCTTCATACTAAACAATTCACAAGAAACAAAAAATATCACAAACTGCTTCTGTAATCAGGTATGCCATTGTACTATAAATTATTTTTGTGTAATAGTAACTGTGCTAATAAATAGAGGCAGCTTGTAGAGAAGCCTTTATGGTTAAAGGACCATCATCTCTTTATCACTAGTTAAGCAGAGGGAAATTCCTAAGGAGACAAACACTTGTAAGAAGCTTACTTCCCAACTGCCAGGCTAGGCAGATTAACAGTATAGTGAGTCACATCAAATCACCATGATTTGAAAAAAAAAAAGAAAAAAAGAAAAAAAAAGAAAAAAGCCGAAGAAACTGCACTGGTCCTCCAAAGTTTTGAGTAAGCATTTATGCTTGCTTTTGTATGGAACAGCAGTCACAAAAGGAGTTGTAACAGAGGCTGAACTAAGAGTCTGCAAACCAACAGCAAGACAAAAGCTCATGAGAGAGGGAGTTTGTTAAGAAGCTCTTTCAGGCCAAGAGTGCTCTGATTTCATATTAGCCTAAGATCAGAATATCAGTACACTTAATGTGTCAAAGACATTAAGAATGGTTCTGTGGTATACTTCATACTGGAAATGCTCTTTCTGCTTTGGGTAAAGTGTCATCCAGAGCCAAGTTTAGGTAAAACTAGATGCTACAAAGTATAACAAAGCTTCTATGAAAGCATTGCAATGTCGATCTCTGCAACAAGACACTGAACTCACTGCCTTAGTGCCAGCAAGTGCAATTACTAGTCCTGATACACTGTATCTTAGGGCTCGTAACTTACTTAAGGGCTCATTTAAGCACCAAACACATGTCGAGCCCTCTAAAACCAATCTTGTCCTGTACCCACAACTGCAATGAAACCAGCACAGCATTTCCCACATACTTCAAAATCCAGACTGCTTGTTCCTGTGCAGCCGCTATAGTAGAACCTGCTTCACATTTATGCCTCCAGCTTTGACTCTCTATGCTTAGGTACCTCCCATCTTCATGAAAGCAAGTTTAATAACGACTAGAACCAGAACTACATCCAGTAAGTTTAATGTGTCTGTGGTTTCCTTGCTGTGAAATTAGTCCTATTTTCCCCTCTCTCAAAATACATCTCATCTTGCAACAACCTGTAGGCACGTTTGGGGCAGTTTAGATGAAAATGCTGCCCAGTCATGGCATATGCCCAGTTGTGCATTTCTGTGGCATATGACATACTGCTCCAAATGGCGCTAATGGCATAGGATCTGAAGTACATTTACCTCCCACTGCAAATCCATATCTGAACTTGGTTGCTTCAGGTAGTCGCATTTTGGTAGTTCTATATAAATGCAAAAGAGGGGCTTTTCAAAAATGTAAATGGTTAGCCATACTTTTGAAAGTGTCAGAAGTACTGGAGTTTTTTAGATGTATTTATGTACCTACACACTTACAAAAATTCTGTAGTACTCCTTTCTGTATAGAAGGGCCCTGTAAAGCTCCTGAGTACATTCTGGAATAAAAGCTACTGTATTCAAAATAAAAACCAAACTGAAACTCCTGGAGCACCACACATTACAATGCACTGAGATGGCAGTAAGGAAATACTTGTTTATATCTTTATGTTGTTCGCAAAATTATTCTAGATTTAAAAAATAAAGTGGAAAACCAAAAAATGTGATGAATAGCTAGATGAATATAATTCCTACAGAAAAGCAGAAAAGAGAAGGAATTCCAACTTTCCAGGACAGGTTTAGTTTCTTCCCTCCAGTTACTCATTAATACATTAGACTCAAATACAAAACAACATAGGCTAATACCAAAGCAATAACTTACATAGATTACTAAAACAACAAGAAACAGATAAAATACTCCAACAATAAAAGCTACAAGATAACTGGGAAATTAGAGGGGAAAAAAAAATCCAAACCTTACATGAAAAATCAGCAATCAAACACCTCATGTACTTATATTTCCCTCACCATTCTTCAAATTCTCAGTTCAGAGTGCAGAGTCCTTATGGCATGGCTTTCCTTTTACTCTGAAATTGTAGGTCACACGGTACAGCAGAACCTTAATTCACCTGGGTCTGTCAGGTGTTTCTATAATAAAAGTTACCAACCATTCCAGTGTATATTCTCTTCACCTGTGAGCTAAATTGCCATGTCAAGGGCATAGGCTTGCTTTAAGAGTCAATGGGGGAGTGGAGTATCACAGATGGACAGAGCTTTGAGTAGCCTGATCTAGTTGAGAGGCGTCCCTGCCCATGACAGGGAGGTTGGACTAGATGATCTCTAAGGTCCCTTCCAGCCTAGGCCGTTCTATGATTCTATGAATATAATGCTTGCAGCAAGCTTTAGGGAACAACTTGGTTGAAGGGGGAACACAAATAAGGTTGCAGCCCATTACAGCTTGTGCCCTATTTTCACCTCCACTGTCCATTAAGGGATGGTAAAATACTTCCTACTCTTTTCTGTCCTAGCAGGAAAGTCTTGGAAGCAGCTTTATATTTTGCAAGCACAGAAATTGCAAGTGTCGCCCAGATGAGCTGCATAATGATAGGTCCTGACATAGATCTTCACATGCTTTAAAATCCACAGCCGTGTAAGAACCACGGTATTTATGCCATTTTTTCTTCTGAAATAAGCACAACAGAAAACGAGCATGTATTTCCAACATCACTCAGCAGCAGAGTGTCAAATCAATTAGAAGAACAGATAACCCTCAGAAAGGAAGTTAACTCGGATCAAATGTTACAAAATGTTCAATTTGAAGTGTGTTAAACTTGTATTGTACAGTAGGATATGAGTCAATACTCATCTCCTTCCACAATTACAGTCCACACAGAGTGAGTCAACAGTGTTGTCTGTGACAGTTTGGTAAGTTGTTACAACTCACAAACACAATCTATTCTGAAATATAAACATACTTTTCAAATATACTGTCAAATTTTTACTCATGGTATAGAATTCACTCCATATTACCCTCTCAGTGTGTTTCAGGGACTTCTGCTGAGCACAGCTTTTCGTATTTCCCACCCTTCTACAGACTGATGTCTGATCAGACCTTCTGCTCCAGGTTTGCATTCACTAACCACAAGATAAACAGGATTTTAACAGACAGACTTTGTGCTTGTTTCACCCAGCAAGAAACTGGAAAGAAAACTTCATAACTTTAATTGTCACACTTAAAAAACCATTTTTGCAGCAGAGTATAAAACTATTCATATTATTGTGTATGGCTGTCATCTTTTGGACTGGAAAGACCTTTCTAGGTAGAACAGGACACAACCTCTACAGTTTGTTTTGATACTAAACAAGGTATCTTCTTGCCCAACAGTTTGCTTTCTTTAATTTAGCTGAATTACACTTACTTATGAGTGTTTCTGTATGTTTACAGCATTAGGAGACGCTATCTTAACAAAACTTTTTCAAAGTACATCTATTTTATAGGAGAGGGAGAATATATGCATGCAACACTAGTATTTAATCCATAACCACCACAATTAAATAGCAGTGCTAATAATGAGAAGGTGTTATGCATACCTTAGGAAAAAAAAAAGAACTGTTCCTGTCTTTGCCAGCACAGCACTGAGTAACCGTCAGCAACTTTGTTAACTCTCCACTTCTCCTTCTACCTCCCTAAGGGCTTACGAAGATACACACAATTTCAGGCAGACTCCCATTATGTCCTTCTTACTATGTATCACTCACCATTAGTGCATCATGATACAAACAAAAGACAACAAAGCCTATCAATGAGGAAAGAAATAAAGGGCCATAACATTTTTACAGGAACATTATAAACTTATTTAAGCTGCTTTATTATTTGTATATAATTAAATATCATATTAAAAAAATCATAACCTCCCCTCCCAAATAGCTCCTCAAGCAGCAATTACATTTGCCTCCTACCAGAGGCATTTGAATAATGTCCCTGAAAGGCCCTGAGACTAAACCCACCAGATGGGATAGATGAGATATCCTGGGCTTTTGCATGAATTATTTCAATCCATCATAATTTGGAAGACTCATAGCTGCTGTAATACTGGAAAGCTTAATTTGATTTCCGTTTTATAAAGCAGGGCTTTGATGGATGCTATAAAACAAAGGATAACCATCTAGCTACTACATCTTCTCTGCATTTTTGTTGACAGCAGAGAACTGAGGGCTCTGACTCATGACCTACAGCAGTTTAAACCAATATGCCAGCTGTAACAACTGAGAAACCACACAGCAGTCCTGCAATAGTGAGGGCATCTGAAGTGATTCTCCTGCAAATAGCACTGGTAACATTTTAGGCCACTACAACATACACCACTTATGAATCAGAGCCCTAAATAATTTTTATTCAGAAATAAATGTATGCACACACTGAATCAGTAGAGACTTTGCAAATTAATGATCACACAAGCACCGCTTTATATAATTTATTTTTTACTGGTATCTCTGTATTCATTTACTCTAAACTCAGTTGCTGGCTCAACTCTGGAAGGGAATGAAATTTGAACATTGTGAAGCTGAGTGTTGATTTACATGCTTCACACTAAGTTAATTACAGCCCTGGAAATTTCTATTTAGATTAGGTGCTAGCATCTGATAGACACACATGCCAAGAGAATAAAAATATGGTTAAAAGTTAAAATACGACAAATTCTATTTCCCTAACAAAAAGAATCCTTGGGTAACTACAAATGCAACAGAAAACATTAACTTGTTTCCAGCAAATGTCAAATATTACTATTTTAATGCCACTTCACTTTAGAATGTCAAGAATGTCCTTCTCCATATTCTTGGTGTTCTGCCAGTAGGAGATCTGGCAAAGGACTCCAATGTGCTCTTTTTAAATCAAGGCTCTCTGCTGCAAAGATCTCCCACAGAAAAGTATTTATAAAGCACAGCGTATCTCCACCTCCTCTCACAAAATAGTGCCAGACCTTCATACTCTGCCTTTTAGTTATTTCCAATTTTCTTCTGTCTTTGCAAAACACAGATTGATGTGGGTTCATTTGGATTCAAGGTGCAGTAATACTCCTCATATAAAGGAGCCAGACTTGCACTAGCCTCAGTATCATTTAGTCCTGTGTGCTTGTAAGTCGCGATCCCAGTAAAAGGGTTGGCCCATTCCTGCCTCAGCTTTTGGATTCTGCTTTACAGCTCACCAGGTTTTGGCAAAACCAGTCAGCTCTGCTCATATGTGAGTCTCAGCGATATCTTGCCTTTTAACGTAATCCTTGTGAATGATTTTTTTTTATTTTTTTAAATCATAATTTCTCATGCGTTGTTATTGCAACTTTTGGCAATCAGAATTGTCCAAAAATCAGATTTCTTGTTGCAGTTTTGAATTCAAAGAACTCATAACAAAAGTAAATATATTACTACCAATTTCATTTGCATCTCAAGACTACTAACAAACAGAAGAAAAGTACAGTTCCAGAGCGAAAAACAAATGCAACCTAGCATACAGCAGTAATGATACCAATGAAAGTCTAAACTGAAACAATTGGTGAACGTCTGCACTAAGACAGGGTAACTGCAAATACTTACCATTGTTCATCCACCAACCCGTAACATTCTACATTTTCTTTTGAGGCCAAGCATGCAACCATTGAAGTTCGAACTGAAGAGTTAAGCAGTGGCTCCCTCTATTGTTACAAGAATGTCAGTACTGGTACTTCTTTCAATCAAACTGTTCTGTGAGCATCGAAATCGTTATATAAAATTAA
>NW_009731296.1:19213-43943 GCF_000703405.1 Apaloderma vittatum | reverse complement strand
AGTGGCTGGCCCAGCCCTAACCCGCGACAAATATTTCATAGTCATTGTAGCAAGGTCTGGAAGGTAGGTATAGACCTAGGCAACTGACCTGAGCTTTTGCCTGATGTTTCGGATAACACTTAAATATCTGATGTAGAAAAGAACAGTATCAACAGCAGAGAATAAGCTTTTTCTTAAAATGCGTGGTGTTAGGAATGCACTTTGGCCATGGCAGAAAAACTCGTATCTTGTCTCTCTTCTTTACTGTGAGGGAAACCAAAGAGATTAAATCCATAAAGATGGATTCTACATCTTGCTTGGGTTTTCTGACTGCTGCCATACTGTATGGTATAAGAAATACTTCTACTATCCATTGTAGTTAATTAACTTTTTCAATACCTTTGCTTTTATTAAACAGCTATTGAAGTATTTCAGAAAGTGAGAAATATTAAAATGATTTCATTTTAATATCCACACTGTTTTCCATTACACACACACACAATTAATCGCCAAAAGATAAACAAGTAATTTAAGTGCAACTGAATCTCTGAGTTTGTCCAAGGTTTAGTCCATAAGGAAAACAATCAAATATTGGCATGATTCTGATCAGGATCACCTGTCACAAAATTAGGGCACATTGGAAAGACCCGAAATTTCCTTTCTGAAAAATAAATACTCAAAATAAAATTATGTTTATGTTACTTGACTTTCTTCTATGTATTTCCTCTTCTTTTCATTTTAATCGTAAATGCTTGCAAGTTTAGTTTATATATCACTGTTTCTAAGTTGAAGGGGAAAACTTCGCATGTTACTGGATTTGTTAAAACTATTTCATCTTTATTATAAGGCTGTCAACATACATTTATATTCACTAGTATCCTCTGTTTGCATACATTATATTTATCACAGGGACACAAATAAGCTCACTCTGTCTGTGATGCTAATTATTAGGTTGCCAGCATAGTAGCACTAATTTGTGTTTTACTAAGGAAGATCCAAAGAGACTGAAAGCTTGCCATTCACAGTCCAATGAAAAAAAAGTCTGTGTTAAAAATTCAAGATATAACTCTCTCCCATAATAATGACATACAAATTCTACTATCATCACAGATTTTGTTTCCCTCAATTTCTGAACATTTTCTGATTTTATAGGTAACTGGAGAATGGCGCATGACCTGTGAAACCTTAGGCAGTGGGTGTTAAAGATATCAGCACCATATGAGCAGTGTACCTACAGTGATGGACTATAAACTGGCTAGTGCCTGTAGTATCTTTCACACTGTTTTTTCTGGCACATGTTAAATCTGTTACATTTATATCTAAGTTGAAAATCATCTAATATCTGTAATCAGTGAGGCTCCTAGGGGGACATCTAGCAACTCATTTTAACAGCCTTTGGTGGAGTAGCAGTATTGCTGGATGTCTTTTGGTAGCCTGCCATATTAAGATGTCAAGCAACTTAGCAATATGGTTTTGTAACAAGGAGACAGCAGTCTGCTTTTAGTTTCAACCCCTCCAAACTTTTAATCGCGAGGCTCCTGCTGGTAAATGGGTTAAACTGATGATACCATGTATTTGAATAATAGTGAGAACTTCATAATTAGAAAGTCATGCTATTGATCTTGTTATGAACTGTTTTCATTAGAAATGTCTAGAAGTTACCATTCCCCTGAAAACACTTCACACACAAAAAACAGAGGCATGCTTAATTAATTCTAATGTAAGGACAAACTCAGTCATTTGTTTTAAAGTCTGAAACAAACTCCAGAGTCTTCAGCTTTCAGGATTTTTTAATTTATTTTAGTGAGGCAGAACAAGAACTGATAATTAAAACAAACAAGAAATATCAAAAACAACTTTATGGAATTGGAACTTCTACATATTGTCATTCAAATAAATTAATCAATCTATGGAGAGAAGCTATTTCTCTCCATGTGAATATGAGAATTACAGCCATAGTCTTTGCTATTTCATCTTGTATGACAGCTACATTGCCAAAGTCTTCTGTCTTTTATCTTGTCTGACAACTACATGAAACCAAAATAATTATTTTTAATTTTTTTAAGTAAATATATTGACCCTTCAATTTTCTTTCTTTTCTTTACAACTATAAAGCAGAATATAGTGAAAAAGCCTAATTTTAGCTTTTACCATGAGAAGGTCATACCATGACTCCTTTCTTTTCTTTTTTCCTTTGCTTTTGTGGAAAGAAGCCCGATATGAGACATACTAATATTACAAATACACAGGTTTAAGTACCCAGTTGCACAGGGCACAACCTCCTAATGCCCATACTCTTTGCACAAATCTGAATTTTTCAGCCTTAATTTTGAAAGAGCTAAGGGAGAAATGGTAGAAAAATGTAGTAACAAAAATCAATTGTATGGACTTCTAATTATAAATTCCAGGAAGATAGTCTCTCAGAATAACAAGCAGTGAGTGACACAGCAAATTTCCTGGCATATTGTGCATTTGAATACATAACTCACCAAATACTATGAACTGTAGATGGCTACTAAAGAGAGTCTTGAGAATCCCCCTCATCTCATGATCCAGAGCATAGACACTAGTGGCTGATCTATTTTTAGTTCTTTTTAAAGTAAGAGGAGTTTAATGTGCTGTTAAGATAGTATTAATTTTAATGTATACTTAAGAAAGTTAGAAAAATTACCCATTTCTTTCTGTGAACTATAAAGGAAGTCAAATGCTGTTTGTAGGTATTGGTAGTGTCTCCTAGTCTTGCTGTTCAGGCTCAAGTAAATTTTGGTAGCTTACAGGATGAATGAGTGAGAACTGGCCAAGGCTGCAAATTAGGCAGTAAAGGCCAGCAGAAGAGAGGTTTGAATGTGCCAGTCAAGAAAAAAAACAAGCCCAGCCCATAAAGTCCCACTAGACCAAGCTGGGGTAACAGAGGGGTAGTCTCTGAGGATGACATGGCTTTGCAGCCCCAAAAGCTTACAGCAGGGCTGCAGCTTGAGACCCTGAAGCTGTAGCCGAGCAAAGCTTAAGGCTTCCTGCAGGATGGGTCTCACTGCACACAAAATATCACAGCTGGGCAAGGCTGCCCGGACACTATTATCTGAAGAGGACCCTCTAACATGGCCAGCTGAGCACCCAAGATCCATATGTGTCTGATTTTGTGTGGCTCTGAGTGAATATTTTTCCCTGAATTGAGCACATGTTTTCCATGTGCTTCAGTTGGCTACTGGAGTGTAGCTTGGTTACTTCTCTGGATAACACCAGCATCATCCTGGAGACTACATGCTGACTAAAAAGCACTCAAAATAACTCCATGTGTCTTGGTAGATACTGTCAGTTTCCAAAGCGAGGAAGAAGGAAAGTGAGAGAGAACAGATGGAAATAAATTAATGGAGAATTGGGAACTCTCACCAAAGAGATTTACATTACCGAACTCCTTCAAACTCAGTAATTTCAATGTAAACAGAGGACTTTGCTTGTAATGCACCACCCACTAAGCTGCTGTAGGAAAGAAACAGGTACAGTAAATGCCTATATGCAGAAAAATATTAGGACACCAAACAGCAATGAGACATAAAGCTGAATGCTGTGAATCATCTGTATAGTTAAATTGCAAGAGTAGTCTAGGGGTTTCAGCCTAGGTCAAGTAGCTCTCTGATCTCAGATCAAGTTGTGGTTAGAGTGATCACCAGTGGGTGATTTGTGTGCTCAATGTATTGGTTTCAGATCTAAGGAAGTTTGTTATTAATGATGGGCAATTTTGTGTCTCATTTCCTGAACACAATTAATTCTTTACTATGGATACAGCCCTTCAGTCTGCCTGTCCTAAATAAAGTCTCACTCCGACCAGCAGTGACTGAGTGATTCCTGTCTTTGTTTATCCCAATTACTGTGCATGATTAGCCAGAATGTTTACAATTACTCTGCTTCTTTCCCTTAATGAAGCATAACTTCAGGCTTGGTCACACTGCCTGGGTAATATTAGCTGTACAAATCTTTTAAAACTATTTTGATAAAACATACTCTTTCTTTTCTCCAGCATGCAGCAGGTTCCAGATAAAAACAATAACATTTTAGAAACCTCAGATATCTCTGAGAGTGACAAGCTAAGCTAGATCTAGTGACAATTGCTTAGACATTACTTTAAGGCAACTTTCAAGAAACTACTGAAGAAGTACACTGGGTCAGTCCTACTCCCTCTCTTGAACCCACCTCCTGCTCTGGGACTGTAGATAAAATCTACCACAGTCAGGCCTTTTTTCCTTTAGTCGTTGATGGGTGGGTAAGGAAAAGTAAGCCACCATCTTATTAGTAATGCCCACTCCTGCTTCATCCTCTGTGTCTTGTAGGTGGCAGTAACCACTGCAGAATACTTAGATTCTTCATGTGCAGGATGTCAGGGCTAGTCATATACCAAACCAAAATGTTATCTGACAAACACTCTTCTTCTGTATTTACTATTCTACTGATAGATACAATCCTTCTAAAAAGAAACAACAGACTAAGAAAAAATTAAAAAAAAAAAAAGGTTTATAGTTATGGTGCTTTTCCACCTCCACTTCCAGAGTATACCCACAGTAAACAGTTTCTGTTCAGAGTACAGCTGTTAGTGCATAAGATTTGGGAACATAAAAGTGTGATGTTTTAAGATTCCTTTCTTAGGAGAAAGGATGTTTTTATTAAGAGGAAGAATCACCATAACTATGAATATTCAAATCACATACTGCAAATCTTAATTACAGTAAATGTCACTTCAGTTATTGGTAAAGAAATGAGAAAACAAGAAAAAAACCTTGTGCCTTTCACATTAGATCAGTAGCGGCAGCAAGAGCACTAGACTTCATGAAGTCTCTCACATACTTCCACCAAAGAGTAATAGAAATCTTTGGACTGTCGTTTTCAAGTTCTGTCTGGGATGTCAACATAGCACAATGCTGAAAAGATATCCAAAACCACTTTCACAGCAATAAATCCACGACAATAAAGTTTTCCATCCACTATGATTATGATGTCCCTTGTAACTCTGCCTGTCACTGTACTGAAATATGTATATTTCATCTCTCACATACCTACAAAAACTCACACTCAGGCATTTGCAACTCATTTGCAAATCATAATTTTAAGTAGCTGAAAGTGAACTTGAATCAATTCAGTGACTAATGTCAGAAACAAGAATACAAGAAAAATAGACAGAAAAAAACCCAGCATCTAAAATGACAACTGACTGGATAAATAATGATTCCTTTAAATCCCAAGTGTCCTCTGATATTGCCATTTCATTCCCCTAGCAACATATAGAGATGGCCTTTGCTATGCCATTGTGTTATTTTTTATTATCTTATGCAAGCTGGCAAGTGAAAGAGCCTTAGATCTCCTCGGTTCCTCATTCTGATTATCAGGATTTTTTAAAAAAATCGAATATCTTTCAAAGTTTGTTTCTCTTAGCCTTCTGTAGACCTCGTGATTTCCAAATTTGAATTGCACATACCTTTAGTTTTACTGTAGACACTGTGTCTGCATCTCATAGGATGTTCTTGACCAGCTGAGAACCACTAAGGATGGAAGTAATTTAATCAATTTGTAAAATATGCAGGGAAAAAAAATAGAAATAAAAAAAGCTGACTGTAGTGTTTAAAAAAAGAAAATAGAAATCAACCTATTCATAAATGAAGAAGGAAGACTAGGAAGATTATAACCCAAGTCATATTGAATGTGCTGAAGCACTAGAACTGGTTGCCCAGAGCAACTTTGAGACCTCCATTCTTGGAGGCTTTCAAAGTTTGGCTGGACACCAGGCAACTTGATCTGGCACTAGTGATAGCCCTGCCTCGAGGAACAGGTCAGTATATATGATTTCCAAAAATCCATTCCAGCCTAAATTACCCTGCAATGAGAAATAAACTACTTGATAGAATGTGATTTTCAAATTGCATCCTTACCTTTATTTACAAGTTTGGTTTTCTTAATTGTGGTCAAAATTTGATTTCAAAGAAGCCGAAGTCTTGTCATTGACAAGTAAATTGGGAGATAGCAGCAGAGATAATGTCTTCTCTTGAATATTTTGAAAACTGCTTATAAACAGTAACAGTTTCTGAAAAAAAATTTAAAAATCCAAACCCAACGGTATAAGTAGAAAATAAAATATAACTTTGGCTGTCAATTTGTCTCACAGGGTAAAGTATGAACAACTTGTCAACATCAAATTATAATTGCTGACAGCCAATGACAATTTCCTTATGACACAGAACATATCTTTAAAGTTTATGCTATTAGTTTTTCATACTTTCTTCCTGTCACAAGAGTATCAAATATGACTTCAGTCACAAACCCAGCATCCTGACCCCTGGGTGAAAAATGGAATTATCCAAGAATTTGACAGATTCATTAACATTAGCACATGTTGTCAACATATATTTCTGTCTTTAGAATGTGTAAAATTACTCATCTGAAATGTTTGCAGTAAAAACTAATAGGAAAATACTATGACAGAGTTGAACTGATGAAAAATCTATTTCCTAAAATTTAAATTTCTTGCCTATTAAATATCAATAAGAAGTTAATTCATTATGCAAATTTCTGTTAATTTGATTACAAAAAATTTTATTTATTGGAAAAACTTGGATGATTTTACCTGAGCAGTAAAAAAAGTATTAAAGGAAAAAATATGTAAAATTATTTTCTCATTTTAATTTACAATTAAGATATCGTCACTTTGGCACTGCATTTTTTTGTCCTATATTATTCACTTTTAAGTTTGATTCTCTACTTTAACATTTCGGTCACTGAGGCTTCACATAAGGCCAATATTAAAAACTTCGGGTATCAGCTCATAAGAAGCTGTTGATGTTACAGTTAGGGAAAAGCAAACAATTAAAATTGTTGAATGTAGCTCAAATAAAAGATTTCTTCTTGTCTGTGAGGCATTCATTAAAATCTTTGCTAAAATAATACTGTGAAGAATAAAGGTGAGCTCAGGAGTAGACTCAAGACAGCTGTTTCAAATACACTAGTCAGTCAACATTTATAGCTTAATCCTAAATATCCCTGTGGAGTTTCTATCTCTCACACATTTCTCCAGAGAACAGATATAGTTTCCTCAGGGACGGTGACAAAATCCAAATTACAAAATGAAGATGTCTGGCAAAAAAGTGTTAAATTAGCAGAACAGTTTTTCCCTGGGATTTTCTCTTCCTGAATATTCCCAAAAGTATTTCAAGCTGTGGCTTGAGAACTGATGGCTAAAATTCAGATCAGAGAGGCTTTGTCACAAAGATCAACAGTATTTTCAAATTATTCTAATTCTTTCTCATTGATGTAGAGAAGATTTTCTGTGTCTCCACCATTTCCAGCACTTCCCCCTTAAAGAGGCTAAAAAAGACCTTGCAGACATCAAATGTACCTCCTACAATCCTTAATGATTTGGGAAGGAGAAAAGCATTATTATTTCTCAGTGTTTCATTTTTTTTCTGGGACCTCCATTAACAGAGATTCTCCTGATCTATGTTCACATTAGAGTATTAATTCAGGTCTTGAACTTAAACTAGAGCTCAAACTATCATTCACCCACACCACCTACATTTTGACTCACATTTGCTGTGAGTAAAAGGTGATGGGTTTTTTTAACTTAAATTCAAAGTATTTCAACTGTGGTATCAAGGGCTATTGGGAATCATACTCACAACATTTTGGCTTTCTGCAATATATTATATAGATGTAAAAATACTTCCAGAATTGGAACTCTGAAAATAAGTATCTCATTCTCATGTTATAGGTATATGAAGGAAAAATGCAAAAGAAAAATCTGCATTAAAAAAGTTCAACTAATTCTGCCCAATGATGGGTTTCCACATTGCCTAACCTTAATCTAAAATTACACAGAATCACAGGGGTTGAAAGGGATATCTAGAGACCATCGAGTCCAACCCTTCTATCAGAGTGGAGTCACCTAGAACAGGTTGAACTGGATGGCATCCAGGTAGGTTTTGAATGTCTCCAGAGATGAAGACCCCACCACCTCTCTGGGCAGTCTGTTCCAGTGCTCTGCCACCCTCACAGTAAGGAATTCTTCATATCTAGATGGAGCTTCCTATGTTAAAGTTTATGCCTGTTACCCTTGTCCTGTCACTGGGCACCACTGAAAAATGACTGACCCCATATCCCTGACACTCACCCTTGAAGTATTTATAAGCGTTGATATGTTCCCCCCTCAGTCTTCTCCACAAGTCCCTCAGTCTTTCTTAATAAAGGAGATGTTCTAGTCCCCTAACCATCTTTGTAGCCCTTTTCTGCACCCTCTCCAGCAGTTCCTTGTCCTTCTTGAACTGGGGAGACCAGAGCTGGGCACAGTTGTGTCCTCACCAGCACAGCGGATGACTTCCCTCGACCTGCTGGCCACACTCTTCTTGATGCATCTGAGGATGCCATTGACCTTTTTGGTCATGAGTGCAAGAGGTCTTCCCTTCAGAGGCCTGTGAATTGCAATTGTTTTTAGTTTCTCTAGATTTTGAGCTACCAACAAATATTTTCTTCTCCTTTTCATAAGCAAGACAAACACGTTCTGATTCCAAAACCCTCTTTTCATTCATTTGTTGTTCTGGCATGTAAGTTCAGGAAAGAAAAAAAGAAAAGAAAAAAAAAAAGGTATTTATTACTCTTCAAACTCTGGACAGCTGATAGCTTCCTGGAAATATTTCCATATTATGGGTGGTACTCAAACAAAAGAGTAATAAACACTAGGAAGGGTGGCTGAATTTCTGTAAATTTTTTCAAAAAGCTTATCTGAAATTGGTAGGGAAGCTAACATTTATAGCTGAGGTGACTTTTTCTCTGATTTCCAGTTTATGCATCATGATTAGCTAGAATTAGCTAAGATACTCTGCATGTCAGCTGTATGAAAAATTGCCACTAAGAGTAGAAATCATCTGCTCGCAAGACAAGCTGCATGTTTAACAAGCTGTAAAGAGCTGACATTTGAAACTGGAAATTAGTTCAAGAAATATATGGATTAAGAAGCAGACATAGAAAAACTAACAGACTTACTTCCTCACTACTTAACAAAGACACTATATTCTTCCTTAATTAATTTCATGGTCCTGGTCTTTCTGGTGTTTCTCTATTCTCAGTTTCTGAGATCATGTGATTTTGTGAAACATTCCACATGAGTAAAATTGAAATATATTTCAATTGATGGGTGAGAAAACTTCTCCTGGTTTATATTATTTGCCCAAAATCTAGACTCTCGTTCTATTTAAATGGAGGCTTTTCAGGCAATATTGTTCACATTGTTTCTATAATGATCTGCATCCTGAAAAATACTCCAGCAGGTTAAAGGACCTGTTATTATATATATTGATACATGAATATTTAAAAAAATCCAAAGCAAACAAATAATAAAACAACACTGCCCTGAGCTAAAAATTTTGAAAGTTTTATTGATATTTAATAGGTATTTTCTATACTGGTCAAAGTAGTCCAGTAGGATACTTACTCAGGGAGAGCTTTAGTAGAATTCTGGAGGATGTTACTTTTGTCGCTCTGTGTTGTTCTCTTTGTTTTCTATTATTTCATGTTATCATGTTCCAATGTATTCTCTCAATGTGTGGCATGACAAACTCTTCAATGACATCACCAAACATATCAGCTTACTAAACCATGGTTCTTGGCTGATAAAGTGTTACTAAAGGCTAGTAAGAGATGATTATCATGGTGCCTGAATCAGCTTAGGAACTAGACAAGGGAAAATCACTTATTTGAAAGGAGATACAAAAAGCCCAAACCCTCACTACTTCAAATAAAAAAAAATATAGCCAGAACTGGTCTTGGAGTTCTAAGTACATGAAGTTATTTTTCTGAATTGGTTACAAAAAGGTCACAAAAGGAGAAACTCAGTTTTCTAGTCAGCTGTTGTTCTAACAGTGAAGTGTTATTAATACTCATTAACAGAATTTTTTAAAAGCTAATTCTGATTCATGTTTTAATACAAAACATGGTTTACTGTTATGGAAACCAATAGTTCTGAAGTGCAAAGATCAACTTTGATATTCAAGTTAGTCTATAAATTTTAGCAAAAAAAATGTTAGAATGCATAAAAAAACTATCGCAATAATATAATTAATTTCCAAAGTATTAAGGCAGGCATAATACATGGAGGTTTTCGTATTGCAAGCAACCAATGGCCAGTATTGTTTGTTTAGAATATGAGAGACAGAGCCAGTATCTGTTCTGTTGCAGTTTAATGGCTTTGAACCATCTGAGTATTGAAACTGGTAGCTATTTCCAGGTGAGTTGCTGTCCTGAGGTTAATGGGGTTCATTTCAAGCCTTGACATGTTTTACTTAATAGAATTTGTGTTTTCCTTCTTACTTGCAACGTGTCTCTTCTTCTTTTATTGATTCTTATTCTCAAGATCTGTTCTATTAATTCACACAGACCCCAATCCTGCTACAATTGTATCACTACCACTTCTGATATATGTTGCTCTCTAACGAAGTCAGCTGTATCCTTAATGCTGTCCCATAAAGTGATATTTTACTGTCTGTTAAAGCATGTCTTCTCTGAACCTCAATGAAAAGGCTAGGAATTTAACTCTCTGTTTCATTCTCCTATATTTTCATGACTTTAACTGTAAATCTCTCACTATATATGATTCAATGAGTTACAAATTATGAATTATTGGTATTATTGTATTATTTTTTGTTATTAAAAATATTACATGTTTCAGACTGCTTAGCCTCGGAAGTAAACTGGGTCTACACTGTGAATGTCTAAAGAATCCATCTTCTAAAAGTGATTCAATGCCTCCTTATTGTCCTCTTTCCTAGTTGTCTGGGGGCATCTATGTGACCTCGAAGTCTTCCAGGACCTATCCACTCAAGCAGATAAGACTTCAGTCTGAAGACCTTAAAAGATCTTTCTTTCTCTCACTCCATTAATTGTACTACAAATTCAGGTCCCAGTACAATAAGGTGCATTTCATGAGGTAACTAAAATTTTGAGACTTACCAGAATCAGAAGTGAATATATCTTTTAACAGCAAACAGCAAAACTGATAGAGTAGGTGGATGCATCTACTTTGGTAGCAGGATATATAGAATCTTTATGTCGTTACTCCAGATCTGGAAATTATTAAAGGTCGTAGCCAAAGGAAATGTTATTTGATAGCCACCTTATAAATTAAATGGAAATTGATTGGATAAATTGCAATATGGAGTAATCATTACAGAAGAGCATCACTCCTCCAACTCAGAGGATTTCTTACTGCATAGGTAAGTGTATAAACCTATTCCATAACTGGTTTCTATCTTGAAACCGTCACTTAGCACAGGTAAGGACTATCAAAGGGATTAACAACAAAGTTTTCCTATAATAATACTGTCTAGCAAAGTGTTGGATGCAGCCACAGAGTTGCATAACCCCTTACTCAGATCACAGTTACATCCAATGGTATCTTGTGCTTGTGATAAACAAGAAAACTGCAGGAGATTAGAAGGGTTAAAGGAAAAAGTATTCTGATGTGAAACAAAAAAGCATATCTTGTTTACATTTGTGGCTGCTTCTTATTTCTCAAATCAATGTATTCCTTCTTATTTTACACATCTGAGAAAGCTGGTTGCAAGCATACAAGATTTCAAAGGCCAAAAAGAAAAAAAAAGACACCCACTAAGAACAAAACAAACAGGCAATTAGTGTCTGAAGCTTCAAAATGTCCACCTCTCTGTTGATGCATTTGCCCATAATTGGCTCATTCGAATTCAGCAGTTAGTTCTTCATACGCAAAATCTTTATTAATGCAGACAGATCACAGTGTAGCATGCCTTCACTTTTTACTGGATTTTTTTCTGAGTGGTTTATAGACTGTATTGTGCTAAGAACTCAGGGAAGAGAGTAAAGGACTTATGGTAGTAAATGAGTAACATACACCTGTGGAAGACAAGGACTTCCTGTGTAAACTCAATGTATGGAAAAAATGTATTAGAGGGTCCTCATAACAGTAAAACCAACCAAACAAAACCGAAACAAACAAAACAAAAAAGGAGAAGAATTTAAATATTGGACCAACCGGAAGTCCTTACCACAAAAACACCTAGGTCCATTGTTCTATTAATGTTGTCTTAAAGGCCACTTTTGCTGTAAATCAGGATGGGGAGGATTATGTAGTTGTACACCACAAGTATTTATCCATGCAACAAGGGGTCACTAAGGGCTGGACTCAGTGTTCTTAAAGGCCTTTTCCAGCTTGAAGGATTCTATGATTCTGTATCCTGGTTTGTATTATTCAAGAATTGGTCAATGACTTACTCCACCAATGGTGGAGAAAAAAGTAAGCAGTTCATTAGAGCTGAGATTTGTGGAAAAAATATTTTCATAAACTCTATGAACTGTGGGCAAGAAGGACTTTCTGAGAACCCTTGTCCTTCACTAGGGCACCAAATCAGAGTAGAAAATGTCATCGAATTTTTCAAATTCCTGACAGAAATAAAAGTGATGTTTTTGTCAAAGGCAAAAAAAATACTCCTTTGTCCATACAGTCTCATTAGCAGAATTTGAGAAAATATAGTCCCAAAACATTAGTTACTTTCAATACACAGAAGGCAAAAGAGTAACAGAGGGTTTAGTTTCCTGCCCCCCTCCAAAATAAATAAAAAGGAAACATGCCTAGACTCTCTTGTTCCTGTGAGTCTTGTGAAATACTGGTGACACAAAACTTCTCTGCTGGCAATCCTTCATTGATGTTCCCTGAATTAATTCTGCCCAAACGCCAATAACATTTGCTTCTGACCACTGAATCCCAAAAGCGAAATCTACACATTTCTTTTTCGTTCAAAACCAGTCTGCAATTTAAGACTGAGAATTTCCTTCGCAAGCAGCTCAGCCAATTAAATAAGACAGATAAAAACACTGAGGGATCTGTCTTACAAATAAAAAAAATTCAAAGAATAAACAAGATAACAAAAGTCTCCTAAAAACCTGTTTGATTTATAGGATTATTTTTTTCTTGGTTTTCTGTACCCACCTAGAACAATAGTATTCAAAAGAAGGGAGGTATTTTCAGTGTCAAATCTCCACAACAAACAAGAGAATGAAGCACCTTGATGTATGTTCTACGGGACTATTAAAGAATTTTCTCCCAGATAGTAAATTTAGTTTTGTTTAAGGCTTTCTCAAAATTTCAGTTTCCTCTCCTGACTTTTTCCTGCTTCTTCTGAGAATTAGTGAGTAACCACAATTGGAACTTTCTGACTTTTCATAAAAATGTACCACAGAGAACAAGGTGAGACTAGGAACAGATTCATGGACTCTATTTTCTGGCAATGACAGAACAGCAAGATCGTCATTATCATTAAGGGATCTGAGTTAGCGCCCACAGAAATCAATGAATACATTTCTGAACCACTGAACTGTAAAAGCAATGAAACATCTGTTTCAGTGGAAAGACTGAAGGAAAAAAAAAAGAAAACATAAACAGATTTGTTCAGATTATATCTGCAATTTTTCATCAAAATTTAAATAGTTTTTATTGCTGTTTAATTTTGATGAAACTAAAAACATATGTCAGAGTAAAAGAAATCGAATTAGTAATTTTTGTAAGTTTTATTCTTCTATTAATTTAATTTTTAAACTAAAACATTTTTTGTGAATCTGACCTGATTGCACTTTCTTTTTTAATCCATCCTCTTCCAGAAGCTATATTTTTTTTCTATTTCATGATTTCCTATTTCATTATTTCTCCTATTTAATTAGGCAATATATTTGCAATAATTGTAGTAGACTGAAACACCTCCAGGTATGTTCCTGAATATACAAAGATCTGACTTGGTTGTGTGTTCAGTCGATTAAAAGAGAAACTCACCATACTCCACCAGGCCTCAAGACACCAGTGGAAATAAGCATAAGTTATCCATAGGCCCTATGTCATATCTTCCAGAAATTCATGTGAATTTCTGTCCTGGTTTAAGTTCACTAGGATAAAAGTTTTCTGGGGCTGCCTGAACCATGTGATAATTGCAATGGGAGAGTGGGGGAACTCAGTATATAGGAGATGCTCAGTATATAAGAGCCCCTGAGAGGAGCCCTGAGGGCTTTAGAGCCTGCTGTGCTGGAAGGATTGCCATTGGATGTTTGACATCTCTCTGTGTTGCTGGTGTTCTGCTTCCTGTTTCAGTGCTGCAGAGGAATACTGTTCCTCGGAACAGATTGCCTTCTCTTGCGTCCTGGAATGGGAATGACGTGGCTGTTTCAAGGCTTCCTTTTCTGTTTTGCAGACCATTATCAGGACTCTGGGTTTGGGCATTCATGTATGGTGCTGAGAACAGTCTGGGATTTTGCACTCAAGGCCTGGTTGCCATCCAGGAGGTGCAGGTTCTGTATTAACATATTCATTTTTATTTTTGCATCTACTTACACATTTCTATTTATTTGTGTAGAATGCAACATCTTCACTGTTAGAGTCATTTTCTTTTCCATTGAACTCTTTTGAGTTGCTTTTTTTTTCCATGTTGATTTTTCTCTCCATGGTTCCCCCATTATTTTCCCCTGAGAGGTTGGGGACGTGATCACAGAGAGCATCTGTCAGGGTTTAGTGGATCGCCCAGCCCTAAACCATGAAAATTTCTCAGTAAGACATTTCAAAGGGCACTAGATAACTCTGCAAGGCAGATGAATTGACCTTTTGGTGTCTTCCTCAGAATGGCTTGAATCATAGCCTATCAAACATGACTCCAATGACTGATCTATCTAGGTCTGCACCAACAGTACTGGGAAAATTGATAATTAACACATGTAAATTTACCTTTAGATACATAAATGTAGATGCCAGTCTGCAGCCTGTGTTTACCATCTATTCAAAACTCCAGTCCAAGAAAGGACAGATAACAATCTTTGATTTCACAGGAGTCATTTATCATTACAAAAGCAAACTAAGAAATGTATATTTGTGTTTTCCTTATAATATGGCATTTTCAGGCTAGGCTTGGGAGTCAGTTAAAACATCTTCTGCAAATAAACTTATTCTTTTTAGACCTCTACATTTTTTTATTTTTTTCCGTAGTATTCTTGGTGGATAGAAAGAATTTTTGCCAAACAAATCATGATTTGTAAATGAAAGTAAATAAAATGTTAATAGTGTCAAAAATAGTCAATGAATAAATTGAAGACTGAAATTAAAGTACATGAAATTTCATATGATAAGATGAAATTCTGACAAAAAATCTGAAGAGGATTTAGTGTAGAAGCATTAACCCTCCTCATTTTTAAAGATAGACTTTGACTAAATGATGGATATAGCTGTATGTAAGCTTAAGAAGAAGTATAAAAAAAGTTTTGTAGTGGAGAGGAGAAAAAAGCAGCATCCACACAGTGACCTCTTGCCCCTCCCTGGGCCTGTCAGTGCAGCCTCCCTACTGGGTGCTTGGAGCAGGCCTCACCATGAGGAGGCTTGTGAAGCTCTCGCAGATAATAGGGGTGTCACCTCCCAGAGGGCCATACTCCCCAGGGGTGGGCAGCTGTGGAATTAGTATGCAGGCATGTAGGGCTAGAGTACCCTCATCATCCCTGAGAGGAGTAAAAAAGAAGGAACTCCTAGTTGGTAGGGGAGAGGTGGGGGAGTGTTCATCCATGTGCGCGTGTGTGGTTAAACCACATGGTGTGTGGAGGAGTCAGCAGAGGGGGAATCCATTTTGTGGATTAGAGATAGAGGGATGGGTTAGAATCTTGTAGTTGTAAATTATCATTTTGTAAATCTTTACTGCTGTGGTTTATCTGTTGTATGGCTGATACTGATCCTGAACATCCAGGTCACTGATTACCAGTTAATTATGTGTCATTGATAAATCCATAAACCACTTCAGTCCTGATTTTATTTAAACTATGTAAAATGGGTAGGTTTTCCCCTGTGAAATAAGTCTAATAATAGCAAGAACTGGGCTTGTGGAACAATAAGGACCTTTCCAGAAAATAACACTTATTTATTTATTTAATTTAGTGAAGAATCACAGAAACATTATTTGGCACAAGTAATAGATGAATTTGCTAGCTGACGTTGTCAATCTGACTCTACAGTAACCTCTCCACACCTTGAGGGCATTGAATTTTTTGGGGAAGTAATTTTTACCTTGGAGGATCCAGGAAAGATGCAAATTTGCCTCTGAAACAGAGTACCAAGTATATTCAGAGGAAGAAATACAAGACCATCTGTTATTTGACAGAATTGTACAAAGGAAGAAATGACCAGAAGCTAATTGTCTTGCAAATTAGCAGATTATTCACGAAAAAGGATGGAAAGTGGTACTTCTTTTCTGAATATAAATAGAATATATAGGTGCAATAAAGGTGCAAGCTAGACAATAGGTTTTCCAGTATGAAACTTTTTTCTACTACTAAAGCTTTCTATATTTAGAATTAAAAAATCTATGCAATGGGCTATTCACTCGTTACACAGTAGCTTGTTAACTTTCTGCAGTAGTACATCTGGCTACACTGTTTAACAATGTGTTAATTAAAAGCATTTTTATGCAGTTAGGCCTTTCTGACTTTCCTATGGAAAGGAACAAACTCTGATTATCTTGACTAAATTTACATGATCGCTGTTGTGACATACTGAAATTATTTTTTCTTCTGTACTGAGATTTGTGGGCACTTGTTGACTCCAGAAGATCTACATCACAGATATTAAGTCTAGAAAGTAATTGCAATCAACTCTGTGTTCACTATGTTCCTGTGAGAAATAAATGACATTTCAGAGATTTTCAAACCCTTGAAGTTCACTTTTCAAGACAGGGTGTTATGCAATATTGAGTGGAGTAAGTTTTTTTTGTCTTCTAATTGAGGATAAAAAAGGTTTCATTGTTTCTTCCTATAGGCTACAGTTTCTCCAGAATAATTTCTTGGGGAATACAAATACAAAGCCATTGACACATTGGGAAAAAAAGACATCAATATTACTTGCTCTAAATACTGCAATATTCTAAATATTCAATTTTCTTTGTTGCAGGATTATTCCAACTGTATTCCTTAGTTCCTGAATAGCAGATGTTCTGTAACATAAGTATCTGTTCAGCATGTGATTTTCCTTTAGCTTCCACCTGCTGCCTCAAGATATTTGGTAGCATGTTACATCTAGCTTGATGCAGAACAGACGATCACAGAGAATGTTGCCCTAGTTGAGAATCTGAAAGGAGAAAAATCTGCCTGTGTTAGAAGAAATTACATTCCAAAGTGCTCCTTTAAAACACTTCAATTTTGAGGCAAAGTTGAAAAACATATGGATACAACTTTTCTCTTTTTTTTTTTTGCCTACTTTTAAGTGTGAATGATTTCTGATGCTTAACCCAGCTTTCTCATTCTAATCTGAAGTATTTCTACACCAACTTCTGTAGTGACATTTGGTGAATTCATAGAATTGCTTTACTTCTGTCTACATTTCTGTAACAATCAGAATAATGGTAGAAAATTTCTCTTCTCCAAAAAAAAGATAATACTTTAACATACTGATTTATATCAAAAATAAAAAATGAACTGGTCAAATCTGTATCATAATGATGTATGGTTACTACATAAAGCAAGTCTGGTTCATAGTAAATGCAATTGCTGGGTGGGTTTTTTTCCTTTTTGTTATTGTTGTGCTTTTGTTGTTGTTTTTTCTTCTTCCTGGGGAAAAAGATGAAGTGCATGATTATTCTCTATTACATTCAGGCAAATTTTATTTTGGTTTCCCCATACTGCAGCTCAAAATAAGTAAACTACAGGGATATCAATTTCCCACAGTTCCAAGTCTGACCAAGTTACATAATAAATGTGAGATAATAAGAGGTTTCTCCAACTGCTAATCACTTGTTTTGTTTTCAAATTGGATCAACAGGGTGATTCTCATATTCTTAAATATAAATGATAGAATATGTTCAACAAAAAATCCAGATAGTGCAACAGATTTATTAAGATCTTTAAATTCAGCCTTGATTAGGTCCAGAACTAGGACATACTTATCTTTCCTTTTCACCTTCCAATTTTATTCAATTTAAAAAGAAAGGAAAAAACACAAAAAAACTAAGTAAATATACAAGAAAAGATGGAAGAAAAAGAAGTCAGCTCAGAACCATTAGTCCTTTCAGTTGTTCTAATAGTTGTAATAATAGAAACAGTTGAGAATGTTACTGCTTCTACAGATCTTTGTTCCTCAGACTTGTCCACATCAGGGTAAACTCTGATGGATCATAGAATCATAGAATCATAGAATGGCATAGGCTGGAAGGGACCTTAGAGATCATCTAATCCAACCTCCCTGTCATGGGCAGGGACGCCACCTCTCTCTAGACCAGGCAACACATGGGGATCGAGCGGGAGTACCACCACAATGGTACTCATCAGAATCTTTGCTATGATCTAGGAGTTCACAAGGACACATATAGCTTGGAAATTTCCAAGTCATACGATTGTAGTGAGGATTATGTTTTTACGAAAGCTACTTTAAAATTCTCTATAGAAGTGGCAAAAATAAAGTTTACACTACTTAGTAGGAAACCCCTTTTCTGATAACTGCTTACTCACTTTCTCTTCAGATGCCTTGGATTGTTTTCTTTACAAGTATATATAATCTCATTCACACTACACTAGAAATCCTAGGTTTAGAAACAACAACAGAGAGTATTATTGTTTTGAGAAAAAGCAAGATCTCACTCTGAAAGCATCACTATATCTCTCAAAGCCATTTCTTTCCTCCTATATCAGAAACCAGATAACTTATATTTTAAGATTGCAACATATCTTCCAGGGTCTGCAACTTTCTCATGGTCCAGAAATGCCCAGGTGTTTTCATATATAGAATCCTAAGACAGGTAACTGTAAGATTTGTGGTTTCAGAGTTTCTCTCCTGTTTCTGTGACCAGCAAGATTTTGAGATTTCTATTTCCCAAACATACACACATGTTTTCTTTGCCTTGTGCATGATTAACATCCTGAGGACATTCAAGAGCACATCTGCAGTGCTCTGATTAACAGCCATAGGGAATGAGCCCGTGGCAACACTCAATGGTATTTGCTTTTCCTCACATACTGCCCCAAAACACTGAGAAATTCTCCTGGTCCAGCTCAAAGTGTGTGAGGATCTGTGGTGAAGTAGTTTCTGTTGTGGTGCTGTTCATGCATATATGCTTTTTTATTTATATCCATTTAAATACTGTGAGAGTACACTTTACATTCACTACAGACTCCGACAAGACTGAATGAAGCAATCTTTCACTGTTGCTATTTATTAGTCTAGTTTCCAAAGAAGCTAAAACTTATTCAGCTCAATCACTGATTCTGTGCATGTATATGAGAAAGAAAAAGTGTTTCTCTAATAACTTATGAACACACCTCTGATTTCAGCCAGATGTGACAGAAGAGGTGAAATATAAAGACAATTTAAAGTGTATAAGCAATTTGTGAAAAATAGGCAGCTGTTGCTGGAAAGACCTTATGACTCCCAGTAGTGGTCACAAATTATTTCTACAGCAAAAGATTAAAATTAGATACCAGAGGTTCTGCAACAAAAGCTTTATTAGTGTTCTGATCATATCTTCCACTGAAGTACAAAATTAACTAGGAAATTTAAATCCATAAAAAACCAGAATTGATTAGATCAATGCTTACAGAACTAGTAGTCTGCACTGCACAAGCAGTCAAAACATCAGCCATGGGGCAGATTCCTATTTTCCTAATCAATGTACAAACACAGAGTCCATTCCCAAGGAAGTTTTCTACATATACATTTCCTCATTAAGATTCACCCATTAAACCGCTTAGCCTTTTTCACCCACAGCAAGGGCAGCTGTTCCAGTGAATCTGCACAACATTGTCAAATTTAACAAGTTTCTTACTAAACCATAAACAGCTCTAATCATATAAAATTTTGAGATAGATGAGGTCATAGGTTAAACTTTGTCTTCTTTTCAGGCTGTCCACAAAGCTTTAATAGGTTTCATGGTTTCAAAGCTTAAAGCCGAGGGGATGATTTCATGTATTCTGAACTTCATAGCAGCTACTTGGTTCCATTGTACCATCCATTTAGTGAACGGATAACAAGTGCTGGGCCGAAAAACGCCTTCCAAAAGGTTAGAAAGTCCTATGTGGTGCTAACCTCTATTAAGAGCCAAATTCCCACCCAGCTCTTTACTCACTCCCCCTCTTCAGGAGGACAGGGGGACAAAATAAGGCCAGAAAGCTCATGGGTTGAGATAAAAACAGGGATATTTCTTACCAGTTACTGTCATAGGCAAAGCAGTCTTGACTTAAGGAAAATTAATTAAAAATATTGCTACCATCTTTTCTACAGCAATCCTGTTCTAGCTCAACCCTTTCCCATATCACTGAGAAATACAAAAGAACAACAACAAAAACCACAGTTCTTGTTAATTTTCTAGTCCCTGAAGCCCACAGTTGCTCCTCAGGAGCTTTTATTCACATCTACAGCAGAAATCTTTTTCAGAATGGGTACTTTCAGAGCACAATCTTCCATTGTACAATACACTTTACCCAAAAGGAAAGATGAAAGAAATTTCAGACTGCAAGTACCTTTTATCTTTTCCTTTGCATATGGACCATTCCTTCTCTGAAGGCATTATATTGACAAATTTGTTTTTATTTTCGTACTTGTTTTCTGGTCTCTGACTGTTAAAATAGCATAAGCCACCAAGGCTTATCCAGGACTAGCTGACTATCTGTTTTAAAGCAGACCTGTTTGTTCTGGAAAAACATGCAATCGTATCTGAACAGGGTTTAGAGTCAGTAGTAGAAACACAGCAAGATGCTAAAACATTAAGAACTTTCTAGCAAAGAGCCTTCTACTTAGGAAGTATTAACAAAGTTGTTTCTCCTCATTGCCCATCTACAGCACCTGACTTTAGCTTTTAGACCATTAAGTTGGATGGGACTTCTCACACTCCTAGAAGAGTGGTTTCAGGATGTTAATTACCAGCAGCTCTAATTTTCATGGGTGCACTATTCACATTTTCAACTATTCAGTGCCGGTTGCTTATACTTCTTTAAAGATTGGGAAGAAAAGAAGGACAAGAACAGATTTTTTTATAAGATTTTGTCAGACCAGATGATTTACTGATCCCTACCCTATTACAGTGCTCATCACTGCCTTTATATAGCATCATATTTACTCTTGCAACATTTCTATGAGAAAGCAAACTGTTGCTTCTCCTTTCATACAAATGGAGAACTGACAGAGCGAGAAAGTGAATTGAACCCCTATCTCCAGAGCTCTTGTTATGTTCTTGGAGGCTATAATACATCACATTTTTCACCTGCTGGCATATAGAAAATAACAACTCCCTCTACTCTGCTTCTTAACCAGAATTATTCATCCTTCACAAAAAAACACAGCAAGCTCAACTACACAAACCCCTACTGACATGGAGAACAGGTTGCTGGTTTTCCATTCTTATCAATTTCTCTGCACTCTGAAACTGAGACAGTGTTAAAGTCTGTATTTCTAAAGCAGATGAGAACAGAGTAACAGAAACAGAAGTGTTAATTACTGTCTGTGTACTCAGAGTAAATAACAGTTAATATGCATAATACTGTTTCCATATATCCAAGGTCAAATTGGTACCATATTTTTGGATAAATATAAATATAAATTACATTTATATTTGCCTTTGTGTAGCTATGTAAAGGCAAATCTTTTCATGCTTTCTGCCAAAGAAGGATTGATGAATGAATAGATGGAAAAAATACTCTGCTGTGTCTCCTGACACATTCTTATCAGAATGGCCTTGCATAATGGAATAAACAAATTAACACGGTTTTGTTTATTGTTGTCTTATAAATGTTAAATTTTCTGACCAACTGTGGAACACGCTTCTTGCTGTACCACACATTTCAGGAGCATTATTCAGAAGGGTTATTTCCCTGAGGAAAGGTGTACAGGCTTAACATTACTGGAGACTGTAAGCATCCACATACTGGGCAGTGAGCAGTACATGGACATTGCAAATAATGTCAAAGCCATTTGGCCACCCTGAGCTGTTTATGAATGCTTGCCAGGCAATTATTCAGCTGTGTTCAGACTTTCCAATAAGAAGCTGGTATTGACTGATTTAATTAACATAATTATTGATATAAATTTTAAAAATATCACTGCAATCAAGGAGAAGGTGCAGAGTCTGTACATTTGGTATTCATGTAGTCTTGAAAAGTGTTGATTAAGCAACAAGAACTTATATCTGATTTTATAAAGGAAGGAGGTTAACTTCAAGTTACCCCAAGGGGAAATCATTTGGACCCAAGTATTGAGCAGTTCTATAGCAATAATGTACAATTTTAATAAACATAATTTCAGCACATATGTGCAGAGGAAGAGCAAACAAGTGATTAGAACACTAGATTAGGTCATGCATGCTTCAACTCCCATCCATAGTGTTCCTGAATAACCTCAGGCAAATCACTTATGGCTAGATGCACAAATCATTTTAGTTTCCCATGTAGCTTAGTTTCCTGGGTAGCCATCCAGCTGCCAGAAAAGCAGAGTATTTAAACTCTCGTCATCCCAATAAGCACCTTTCAAAGGTAGGGCACAACACTCTCCAAGGGAAAGGAGGGTACATAAAGAAAACACTTCTGACTTTTTTTCTGTCTTTCTCTTCCTTTTTTCCTGATGCTTTCACCTGCTCACTCCCATATGTAAAAATTAATTCCTGTAACCACATGAAGAATTTAATAATTACTGAGATACAAGTAGATCTGAAAGTACATGATTTGTGGGGAAAGGGAGGATGATACAGAAAGAAAAAAAGTCTGAGCAAGAATTCAAAGTATTTTAGAAAAAAAATCTTAAAAATATTGACAAAAGTTTCATGGAACTATCTCAAAGACCTAATTGAGAATTTAATTCAGGATTAATAGCCTACCAGTCTAAACTCTCATAATAGTCACTGGAGATCTGAGGTGCAATATAATATATTTTAAATAGGTTTATGGTGCTCTTTGAGATAATCTATGATCTCCCACTTGGACTTGAGATTCTCTTGCAATATGACAGGTCTCCTGTCCAACCCAGGACACTCGTCATGTGCTCCAGCAGCTGCTTCACATACCAATGTAAGGACTGGAACCCAGAAAATAGCCTGACTCACGTGGACAGGCAGTTGTGCAGGTTGTTACCAGTAAGTCAAGACAGGGACTCAAGTCGAAAAAGTGACTTGCATTACTTCACAGAGTTTGGAAATACTCACTCCAAACACACAACATATGGGGCAATGATGACAGTATGATGGAACACTGCAGAGTTTATTTAGATAAGAAACAAACTACAAACCTGTAAACAGGGGAAATAGCTATCTTTTTAAAAATCTGCCAAAGTACATGATCCAAACAAATGACAGAAAAGATGATATTAGAGAAACTGTTAAGTAGAAGTAAATGCACTGAACCTTCACTTTTCGCTGTTTTTATCTATACCGAAGAGTGAGTTATATGAAGATTTTAGGAAAAAAAAATACAGTTTCTAATACTCCTTTGGAAATAACACTCATAGTACGCTGAATATTTGTGGCAGGCGTTTCCTCCCCCCCAGCTAAGCTGTTGCTAGGCAGATTCCAGGGAATCCGCCTACCTGGGCTAGTCCAGACTTGTCTATGGAACCTGAGCTGGTCGGGACTCAGTTACACCCAGGAAGCTGGCCAGCAGCCAATGAGAAGCCGAGATGGCTATGATTGACCACAGTCATCACTGACTAATCTTTAGAACGGAGCTCTTGCAGTGGCTGTGTTGGAGTTACCTCATGGCAGTGGCCTGAGGAGGTCATAAGGTCTTCCCCTTGGTCTAGGGGGCGCCTAGGCAAGGTCGACCAGGTGAGAAAGGGAACCCCCACCTGGTAAAGGTACCCCCTGGCAAGGGTAAAATGGGAGAATGGGAATCCCCCCTTTTTATGGGACCTTAGGTAGAACAATCAAGACGAGAAAGGGAACCCCCGGCTTGATTGAGGTGAGTGTATGATAATCCGGATTATCATTCTTTTGTCAAGGGCTAGTGCGTGAGCTTGATCTTTTCCTCAACCTATACCGAACCTTTAAAGTTGGAGGAGCTTATATCCTGTAAATAAATTTAATTTAAGTATATGCGTGAATTTATTTATTTTTTGGATACGGGCGTGCTACTCACCTCCTTCTTTACAATATTGTTAAGCCATTAGAGGAAAAAAACAAATGGATGCTGAATTTAGGAATATTTCTCAGGTGTCAGAGAACTCTCAGATGAATACAAACAGAGCTGATGGAGGCTATAACCTAGTTAAAGAGGTAGACATTCATTTCTGTAGGTATCATAGAAGAAATAGAAGATTCACGTTGTATGTGTTTTCTGGTCACCATGCAAGAAAGAAAAAGAATACACCACCCTAACTAAGGAGAGAGAGACTTTACCAAACCTACAGAACACGAATAAATATGTAAAAAGATCTTGTGGTTTTACAATATGAAATAATTAATATCCTATTAGAAGTTTGACACAGGACTCTTTTTACTTAATTTTGGTGTCTGCATCTGAACTAATAGTCATCTGGACTACTATGCTTTATGCTCAGTGGAGCACAGCAAAGTAATTAATCTCATCTTAAAGCAGACATTTAAAGCAAGTCAAATAAGTAACTCTCAGAAAGTACCCATTTCTCTTGACTGACCATAAAAAGAGTCTAAACAGCTGCTTTTGGGATTAAAATGGTATCTCTAAGCTGCAATTTAGAGACATGTGGCTGATATTTAACATCACAAGTATTCTAATACAGACCAGATAT
>NW_009731296.1:0-19158 GCF_000703405.1 Apaloderma vittatum | reverse complement strand
CTCTTACAGAGGCAATGTCCTCTAAGATTTGTTGATCATTCTGTTTTTACGTTAATAATTCCTCAAATTATAAACTGCAGCTCAGAATTCACATTTTAAGAAAAAAAGATTTGAGATTTCAGAAGAAAATATATCATATATTTAACAATATATAAAAAGTACCAAAATTACATAGTTCATATTTTTATTTGAGGAAAAGCTGCAGGAAAGAGTCCCATCTTCTGTCTTGGTGTTAAAGCAAACAATACCAATAATATATCTGGCAAATGTTTAATACTGGGTACATATGTGTATGAAGATATCTGAATGTTAGGGGGCCGGTTAGCTCAGTGGTTTGAGTGCAGTGCTGACAACACCGAAGTCGCAGGTTTGATTCCCGCTCGGTCCCCATGTGTTGCCTGGTCTAGTCAAGAAGTGGCATCCCTGCCCATGACAGGGAGGTTGTATTAGATGATCTCTAAGGTCCCTTCAAGCCTATGCCATTTTATGTGAGAAATAAGGATAATGAATCCTTAAAATGCAGACATTTCTAAGGAAGTATGTCAGCAACTTAGATGCCCAAATCAACAATTTGAGAATATTACTAAAAAAGGTTGTTTGGTAATTATGGATGTAAGCATCAATAAATAATCTGAGCAACCTAAAAGAGGTTGGTAGTACAGCTTTAATCTTGAACTATTTTGACAGGAAATTTGCAACTTCAGTGGTACATGGATGATTCCAAAGAAGAGCTGTTAAGTTGTGGCTAAGAACCATTGATCAGAAAAATTGATGAGTAGTTTGTGCATTTTGAGCATTAAAAGTAAATTAAAGTAACTCTAGCAAGAAAGGGAATTTCAATTTTATTCAAAGAAAGAGATCAAACAGCATGATTAGATGTAGCAGACAGTTTACCATTTATTGACAATACTGTAATATCAGATTCATCAACTAAATACTAAAAAAGTGTGAGATGTGGTGATTGCAGAAATTCTTTTGAAGATACTATTTGCAAAAGTGCTTCAGCCAAAGCTCAGATTTAGAAATCGTGTATAAAAATTTAACCACAAGATATTAAAAACTCTGTCTGGTGTCAAAAAAAACCTGTTGATGGAACTGTAAAATCTATTTTTGAAGATAAGATCCCAGTCTGAGTACACCCAAGTAATAGTTAGTTCCATTTTAAGAGGTATTTCTTTCTAAAATGAGCTTTAAAAGAACAGGAATAAGAATAATAATTTGTTGCAGTAAAATATTTTTTAAAGGAAAACATAAAAAATATCCAGGGACCGATAATCTGCAGAGAGCTTAATCCTCTGCCCACACTGACTTTCTCATCAGCACTGAAGTTTGTGTCACCATACTGCAAATCAGCTCAGCTTATCAGTTTTTCTGAAAATTAATCTTTTTTTAAGTAAAAACCATAAAATTTGACTCAGATAGTTGAGGTGACCTGACTGACAATGTAGCCATGCAAGATCCAGGGAGTTAGTTCAGGGGAAACTACAGGATCACACAGGAGTGGGGAGGGGAAAGGACGAGCAAAGTCAATCACTCAGCACCATCAGTCATGAAAGGACTCCTTGAATTCCTTTCTGGAGCTGCATGTCAGTCAGTGGGGGAAATACAGTAAGACCGAGTGGTACATCAGTGTTATGACAACGAAGGATTAATTCTTGGGTAAAAAGGCGAAAGGATTGTCCTTCTCTGCAAGGCAGTCTTACTTTCTACGACTTGTGGTTGCAGCTCAATCACAATGTTTAATAGTCCCAAACAGACAAAGCCATTTCTCTTGAACTTCTCTTTTTCAAGCCAATTTGTATTTCTGGTTTCCAAAATATGAGTATACATTATTCAATTGCATTTTTATGAAAAAACATTCCTTTGTTTTTTTAAAACCCACTGCAGGCTAATTTAATTGGGTGCCTTTTTCCTAATATGAGAAATAATGAATAAACATTCCCACTTCCCCTTCTCCGTGCCATTCTTGGATTAAATTAGACTCCCTGAGTAAGGTACTGGCAAGATTCAATAATGTTAATTTATTTCCATTTAAGACAATTAATTGTTACAACTTAAAATTAAAAGATTAACCTTTTTTTTTTTCTGCCAGCCAATTCCATAAGGTTTTCCCCACAAAACCACAATATGAAACAAAATACCTGTATTAATGTGTAGCCTGTGTTGCTTTCCAAAGACTAATATGGTTTTCATTAGCCTCAGCCTAGAGCATCAAAGCCTCTTAAGTAAATGGATTCCATGCTACATAAATACTTTTCATGAAAAGTGCCCTATTAATCAAGATTTATTTTAATGAAACAAGGGCAGCCAACATAACCCAAGAACACGGGTATTTGCTGTTACACAATCTGTTATGCTCAGCAATCTGTTGTGAGTGTGCTGTGGGTGAGGGAACAACCACAAGGAGCATACTACAAATGAACCCAGAAGAAGTTATCCTGACTCGATTAGTCTTGCCGAATGGGCTGTGAAAACCTTCCTAGGATATAGCCCTGTTAACTGATGTCAGTCAAGTAACATTACTGCAAGGCATTATAGGAACTAAGGTGGGAAACTTGCCCAAATGTGCACAAGTGTTGTGTAAGGCCTTTTCACATGTGGGTATGCTGTTGCCTAGGGTTCTTCTAATGTACAGACAGCTTGCAAAAAGCAAGTGCTGCCACTCAACCTAGTCAAGATGGTAAGAGATGTATGATCATCACCAGGTCAGCTTCATGGACTTTACTACAGATTTATCCTTATGCAACCCACACAAAAGCAATATGGGTATATTCAGCAAACTGTATCTGGTGTCCACAATTTCACTCTGTTTTGGAAGTAGAAAACCTGCTGATGAGATAATAAGAACCACTGTAATGAGCTATGCTGAAACTCAATCTTGGAATCCTGTATGATTTTCTGCCTCTGGCAGTGGCTGATGGCAAATTTATTGTGTCTGCCATGCCCTGCAGCACCAAATTCTATTCCATAGATAATCACCTTCTTTTGACTATTTTGAACTGCCAATCTATGGAAAAGACAGTAAAGAATTTATCCATATTTACCTTTTTCATGCCAGACATAGTTTTCATAACCACCTTAAAACACATCTTTTCTGGAATGCACAGTCCTAACTAACACAGCCCCACTCTGGTGGAAGCATTTCTTTCTGCTCTTACATTCTCTGTACCTGTTCTTGTCTCTCAGACAAGGTTTGGCATCCAGGTCTTTGACTAGATCATGAGGTTAAGCTGTTCAACTCCCAGAGAAAGCTCATAGCTCCATTTTCTATCAGACAAGGGAATACTATGGCAAAGGAGCAACTTATCTCTCTCTAGCCAGCTGGCTCCTTAAAAGCTTCATGCTACCCTTTTTGCTCCTGCCCAAAATAAATCTTCAGTCTTGGAAATCTTTGCTTACATGAAGATGAGGAGGCAATGGATGAGTCATGGAGCAGGGGATTCCAATTCATTACAGCCAAAAGGCAGCTGAAGATGTGAGCTTAAGTGATCTATTAATATGAATTATTATGAATTAATATTAATTAATATTAATTAATACATATTTTGGCATTGAACTGGTATTAAACTCACATTTTCCAGGTTCAGGCAACCATATTCTCCTACTGTGATTGTGTTGTGGGTTTGTTTGTGGTTTGGGATTTGTTTGATTTTGTTGTTGTTGTTTTTGCTTGTTGTTTTCCCTGAAATAAGATGGATTTCTTACAATGCCCTCTTTAGTCCATTATGACTTAATAAACCAAACTGGAAGTCTGTAAAGTAGTGAAATACGATCTCGTTTGTACATTTATTGAATAAGTATTACTGTGACATAAAGCTACTAAGGAAAAAAGAAGAAAGTTCAAATGAATGAGATTGGTTTGCTGCTTTCTCTCTTTTTTTACTTTTTTTTATCATGCTCAATTCATGTCCTTCGCTTTCATCAAAAATGTTGTTTCTCAAAAAAACCCACAATAAATGAATGTAGAATGTTCAGTACAATGGTTAGCTGAACTTTATGTCCCCCAAAAGACTTGTTAAACACAGGAAAACAAACAAACAAACCGAACTATGAACAAGGAACTGTGTCTCAAGCATAAAATTTTATTATGTCAGTTACTCTCCCTAAAGAAAATAAAATCATTCACTCCTTGCCTATAATTTTTCACTCAGGACCATGGTCACTAGCATTAATAATTACTTTTTTTTTTTAAAAAAAAGCATATTTTTAACAATAACTGAGACTTTTAACTTTTTTCTTCTCAGGAGAAAATTTATCCTTATTTCACTGTCTATTTGTGATGTCGCTAATTTGATAGGAAACAACATTTGCCTGTTTTAATAGATACCTAGGAAAAAAATCCTCTTTTGAAGCACTTGGCCTGTAAAGTTGATGAAGACACAGAAAATGTATCAGCTGCTCCCAGACCCAAGAAATTACTCATTAGAATCAATATTTCCGTATCGAACATGGTGTGGCTAGAGTAATAAAACAAGTTGAGCAAGAGTACCTTGAGATAAATAATGATGCTTCATTTCTTACTTCATCTTTCATGTGCGATATCAAGAGTGATTTGGAATGTAAAAAGTGGAAAATGGTTATGAAGGAAAATTCTTGAAAGTCAGCAGAATACACATGAAGCCAGATCCCCACGACAAGAACCTGAAAGAAGAATAAGATCTTGAACATCATTGATTCCAAGCCTGAATTTCTGTAAAATTATGAGAGGATAGTGTTATAAACTAAAATGTTCTCCAGCGCTGAAGGTGTCTCAGACACCTGCTGTTTCTAACATTTTCAGATTTCTGCCAACTGTGTGTAAGTGCATTTACAAAACTAATTATTTTTACTAAATGTTTTTAACAAATCTAATGCCCAGTTATTTTTAAAATGTAGCTCTGAGAGTGACCTTTGACCTCCCATGGGAAATTAGAAAATTGAGAAGTTATTGGAGGAGGAGATCCAACAAAATTACAATCACAAGCTTGAATTACACCATGCATTTGAATCTACTCAGAAGCTAAAAATCAATGCAGTCAGCCAGAAGTATACCAAATGTGACATTCATTTTTTCTGCTTTATCAAGCCTAATTGATGTCTTAGGAACTAAATAAGAGTAATAGGCAGCCTTATGGTAGAACCCTCCAGGGATATTTTAAGTGGCTATTCATAAAGGCTGCAAATAATTCATAGATTTCACTGCCAGTTGATGCAGTGATAGAATAACTATGCTCCTTTTAAATACCACATGCCCTGGCATTAATTTCACCCCCATCCTTTCGGACTTCCTGCCATGAAAGGTAACAGGCACAAATCCATGTAGCTGGCATATTCTGACTTAGAAAAGCGCTTGATCTGACAGTTTCATTTTGGACAGAGAGTTAACATACCATGGCTAACAAGCTAACACGAGTGACGTTTCTTGGCATTTCCAAGCACAGTTTGTCATAATGCATATGCATACATAAAATACACTAACATACTCCAGAATCCAACAAAGGAGAACAATTACATGACCATAATAACATAGGGAATGCTTCAGAATAATGCTCTGTGACCCTGCCCCCTTGATCATACTTAAAATGAAGCCATGAAGACCTAAGCTACTCTGAAACAAGGAACAATATGTTGATCACCACACAGTGTCAAGGAATTTGAACCTTAGCAAAAAAATCTGAGAAATACAGAATGTTATTGAGAGTAGCTCTGCTGATGTGCTGAGAAGTGTACTAAGAAGTAGCCACCTGCTTTTGTACTGAGCAAGAACAAAGTAAGAGCAAAATATATCAAGAAAAACAAGACACAAATGTCTGCTAGAAACAGGATCTGGCTGAACTTCTCAGTAATTGAAATAATGACTAACATATTTCGAAAGCTGTATGATCTGTAGATTTTATTTTACTAGAAAATTACAGTGTTGGAATATTCTGATTTTGATAGTTAACCATGTAAAACTTTCTACATATTCAGACATCCTGGTATTTATATTAGAGGAAAAATATATTTGTCCTTCTTCAGACATTTATAAGGCTCCATCTATGTGATAAAGAAGTCAGTCAAGTTCAACTATGCTTTTGGTGCTTTCTGTTGGACCAAAGAATACGCAAACCACTTACTAACACAAATAGTTTGTAAGAGTCAGAATTACATTTTCTGGAGAAACCTTTAATAGAAAAGAATTAGTTTGTGCAGTTCTGTTCAGGTGTAAATAGTGCTGAAATGATCGAGGATAACAAGAAGCATAGGTAATGTAAAAACATTGGACCAGACAGGACAGGCTTCATAACATGAAGTAGAGACATGTTGTCAAGCTGTAGGGTTTAAAAAATATATTTTTGAAATACATAAAACTCTCATAGCTTGGCACACAAATAGGTTACAATCTAAATGTTTTTCCTTAAAAAAATATTCCTTATTTCTCGCATATAGGGTCTCCTTAACTGGAAATAGCACACAAAGAATCTGTGGATGTTATAATACTTTAATCATATTATTCAGTCACCAAAACCCTTAAAAAAATCATTTAGGCAATTATTTTTATTTGTGAGGACATGGTGAGCTCAGTCTTCAAGAGCTACATGGGCTTAGATACGAAATCTAGCAATTGTCACGAGCACCAGTTTATAACTCCTCTCCTATAGCATAGTCTTATCTTCTGTGAAATATGCTACTGCACTTCTTTTTAGGCATGATATAGATAAGATCTGCCAGCCTTGGAAGAAACTCCACTTTTGAATTCCAGTTAGCCCTAGATAGTTGCTATTTCTGTCATTTCCACTGCATGACAATCAGCTAAAATATCATCCACCACCTCAATCAACTTTACAGCAAGGCAGCTGAATGTTAATTAGATATTACTTTTGCTGCAAGAAAGAGGGGCTGATGAATCAAACCTGAAGCTATCAACATCTAAACACACAAAATCTGTTTAATAAATTAATATTGCAAAATGTTGCAAAGAAATAAATTAACAGCAAGGGACAGATCCTTCTGAGAAACCTTTAATTTTGTGTCCCAGATTTTTTGCATATGGAAGTTCTTAATTATCTTTTTCAGTGCATCTATACAGTTCAATAGAAATCAGTCCAGTAACATCCCTGACCTGCCCCAGCACTCTGATTCACTGAAGATTTCACTAGTACCAGACTGGAAACAGTCAACTACATGGCCCTGCATTGAAACTAATTAGCTTTTTCGAGAAGTGCCTTGGGCTGACCCTGTGCTATTTTACCTCAGTCACCTTCAGCATCGGAACTGAGTTTTCCAGTTACTGCACAAAGTTGTGAATATACTAGTTCCACCTATACAAGCTACATGGGATTTCTGTATTGTAACTGTACATTATAAGAGGATTCTTGTTGGGATCAGGATTTGGATCTGAGTAAAATCTAAGGAATATACTCCCACCACTCACAGTAACTACCAGTCTGTCTCACAAACATAACCTTCGGAGGTGCCTGAGGGTAGTTTGTATAGATGGGGAAAGAACTTCAAGTGATTTCATACCGGTGAATGTCAGAAGCCTCACTCAATTTTCTTCTGATGTGTCCTAGTCTCCATGAGGCCTGGCAAGGGCACAGCATGTATAAAGAAGAACTATTATGCCAAAGTCCCTGCAAATAGCAGACAGGCCTTAGCCAACCTTCCCCACTTTTTATTTTCAAAGAAAAATGTCCGTGATTTGCAAATATTTTATTGTACATATAACAGCACATTTACAATTCTTTCCTGGCTTCAAGTAAAGAAAAACAAAAGCACAATACACACACAAAAGAGATCCTCTCATTGTAAATCAGATACAAGCCCAAGCTATTTTAAAACATAAAATTAATGTACTATTCATTCTTTTTTTTCTTTCCTCCAATTAGCAGCTAATTTTGTCCATATAGCTGCAGGCTCAAAACTATTGAAAGTTCTGGTTCACTAAGTAGTAGTTGGGAACTTTTTTCTTATAATTACAAAATATAATTGCTTTGGAGCTTTCTTAGACCCTTATATGCGAAGCATATGGAGATTGTAGACATGGCATTTATATTCTCAACAAACAGAAAACTTCTATGTTCAAATAAAAGACAAACACAAAATCAAAGCAATTTAAGGTTTAAAAGTCCCTGGAGTACATTCAGGAGACACAAAAGCAGGACTTTGGATCCATCAAGTTTTTACATTGAAAATAGACAATAATAGTTTGGTTATTAGCATGAAACTGCAGTACATACATGCAGGAAAGGAAAATATTGCCCGGGGGGGAGGAGTGGGGAAAAGAGGGTCTCAAAAGGTTTGTTAAACCTTTGTGTGATGCTTTATTTTATCAAAGTTAAAAAAAAATCTCTTTTCTCCCTAACAAGGAGCCGAGGAGCAGCAGCAGGCTGCGGGTAAAAAGAGGCCAGGCTGGAGTGCAGTCTCTACTCCAAAGGTACAAATATACTAGGGAGCAAAAACATTTCTGGACTCAGTAGCTCAGCTCTTTACATTAGTAGCTTATTAGAAATACCCCTAGCTTGCTTTTGGGCAGTGACAAATAGCAGCCCCCAACAACTCATGAGCACAGTTCAGCAGTTAACACAGGTCAGGGCTAGTTCCCAGTAGGAAACTTGCCTGCAGCAGCCCTGTTTTATAAAGCAAGAGTCCTTTCATACTGATGTTGTCACTCTCCTTAGTGTCAGCCAGTGATCCCAGGGGTACTCGGTTTACTAAGATAGAGACAGTCCTAGCACTGAGCACAGCAGCTGTGCAGGAATAGTAACACCGTGCAGCACAACCATTGGACTTGATGATCTTAAAGGTCTTCTCTAAACTAAATGATTGTATGATTCTATGATTCTACAGCACTGTGTCTCACTATACTCTGAAGAGATCTCCAAATCAATATTGACCTGATTCTAAAAGCCAATGTAATACATCAAAGTAACATGTAGATGCAAGGGATGAGAAAAAAGGTTCCTCTGTTCAGTACTACGCCTGAACTAGTTAACGATTCCTCTTGGATCTTCACCTCAGCATGCATCATCACAGCTGTATTACTTCAAGACTTGAGCTGGGTCAAGGGGAGAGAAGGTAAAATGTAGATCTACAGTAGATTTGGGCACTAGGGAGTCCAAAGCTAGCTGATTCAGCTAAACCTACAGAATCATAGCAAAATATCGTATATTAGACTCATAAATACAGGATTCTAAAATATTGACCTCATAAATGATTGCCCCTGTACAGGCAGAACAACTAGGAGTAGCCACTCCATCTTGTCACTTACCAAAAAACTATCAGGCAAACTGGAAAACTCTGGAGTGGAAAATTACAAAGAGAAATAATACCATTATATGAGTTTATGCTGGCTCACAGGGAAACCAAATCACAACAACAAGACTTAGGCTTCTAATTCTAGTTGGGTTTGGGAGATGTCAGTCTATTTGCTGCTTGAACTAAAAATGTAAACGATCGGATTTAGAAGATCCACAGTCCACGCCTAGACTTCATGCCACTAGATGAAGTATGCTACAGGAACATTTGGCAACTGCCAACAGCTAACTTGAATAAAATTTTCTGTTAACAAAGATCTCATTTCATCGGAGACAGATGGGTTTTACTACTGAATCATGTGAGACTGGGATTCTTCAGTGTAATTAACCAGGCAATATCAAACTATTACGTGATTGCCTTTGCATGAATTTGTTAATGGTCATATATATCTGCTGTAAAATTAGGTAATACCTCAGAACTGATAAATAAAAATGGTAAATTGTGGCTTTTGGCGTTCTACATAATCTAGAAAACAGGATAATTGACTCTGAAGGGAGTAGAAACAACATCAAAAAACCTGAAAGACATTTTTGCAGTTAGTTTCTCAAAAGAGATGAAACAGAAAGATGAGGAGAAACAGCTAGATATATGAGCCAGGCTGTCTAGAAAGAGCATGTTAATGGTCTACATTTGCATAAGACATTTGCAAAGAAATAAACACAAATGAATACAACAAGAATTTATTGCTGTGGTTTTGATTCTTTTCTCCATCTTGACACAGCAGGGAACTGAACTGTTACAAAATACTTTACCTTCTCTCTCTCCATCTTTTTTGATAACTGTTCTTGGCAAATGTTTCTTCAAGTTTTATGCATGATAAAGGCTGAGTGTGTCTGAAATTGATAAAAGTTCTACAGTAACATATATTCACAAGACAGGCTGTCTGTGAATATATTTTAATGCAAATCTTATCAACAAAATGTCAGTGGTGTCCTGGTGTTATTCCATAGAGTTGCAGCATATTCAGTACAGAGCCAGAAAACTACTCACTAGGGATTCAAACTTTAAGCAGACAGAAAAAAGAAATATAAACACTGTAAAGCTTCAGATAAACAAAGTTACTTCCCTGGACATTGTAGTTTTAAAAAAAATTTGGAACTCAAGTTTTCATTTAGATACTATCAGGCAAACAGCAAATGAATAATAATAATAATAATATTTCAAAAATCTTCAGCATGCTTTTGCTTACATAATTCATGTTGAAAATTACATATATTTTCTGACCGACTAAATATAAAACATTCTTGGTTCTGTCTTATTTTGGATGTGTCCTCTTCTCTTGAAAAAAAAAAAATTGTATAACAAAAGTATATATTTCTGCAGTTACATGGGAAAAGCTGACATTCTGCTACTAATAAGAACAGAATAGAATATTGTTACCTTACTTCTAAATCATTCTGGAATATTTCTGTAAGCCGGAGCTAGGCTGAAATGCAGCTAAGATTAATAACTATGCTGTAGGAGGAAAAATGTGAGGACCATCATTATTTTTAGCTAATATATAACACATCAATCAATCACTGGTCTGTTTCTGGGGGTGATATTATGTCTAAGCTTGTCACTTATCTACTGAGTTTTATTTTAACATTATTTTAATCCTAAGAAAAGGAATTATTACAGAAACAAATGTATTTTGCAGCTTCTGTTGCTTCTTACTGAATGCTCTAAACAGATAAAACACCCCTATTGACATGTTTCATGGTGGCCTTTTGAAAGATAGCATAATATGGCAAAGGGATAGGAGAACTTTTATCTCAGGATCATCAGTTTTGATTAAAGGTTTTCCTTGTTGCACATATCTGCATCAATGGCAAATGACATTATATGCTCATTTTCTGATTAACTGTGGATTAACAGGAAATTTTCTGAATCTTAAACAAGAGGAGAAGCTGAAGTTGGGAGGATCGAGGAAAAAAAAAGAGAGGTGACATAGGAGAGAAAGAAAACTAGGATCCAGAGATGTCTGAGACACACTAACGTTTTGAACTTGTCAAAATGTCTGAACAACTATACTGTGCATTGCCTTTGCCAGTGTAAGAGACTGAGTTAAAAATGTTTGTCTCAACCTTGCTGGAATTGCCCGAGAAGAAAAGACTGTGTTGAAATTGCCCGCGAAGAAACTTCAAGGCTGCTGTTTGCAAGCTTGGACCACTGATAAGTTCCAAACAACAACTTCAGAGCCCAGCCTAGATAAGCCACAGGACTTGACTTGACCACTGATACAACTTAAGGGCCCAGCCCAGATAAGCCACGGGGCTTGAAGTCCTGAACAACAACTTCTGGACCTGGCTCAACTGCCGATACAGCAGCTGTCTTGCAAGGCCACCAGGTGTAACTGCTGATAGGGTGGGTGCCCTGCAAGGCGAAAATGGGCTCTCTGGACACCTACACATGCGCCACTGATGGAGGAGACACTGGGGGGGGGGAAGGTCGCGCCTGATGACCCTCATACGCATACGCTAACCAGGCGGAGAATGGGCAAAGCGGGACACTATATAATGCCACTGTGAACAGCTATTCTTTGGAGATCTTCCCCACCGAATCGAAACAGGCGGACCTGCGAGACGTCGCTGGATCTGTGGTGGTAGCTATACTTCTTGCTATCTTGAACTTTTACTGCTTTGCTTTTCCTTTTCCTTATCTTTCTTTCCTATCGCTCTCCAGTGGTTGTTAGTCAATAAAGGGTTTTACTTTTGTGACATCTGACACCGTTTGTGTCTTAACTTCACCTTTGTGATCAAAACGAATCACCTTGACTCTAACCCCTATCAAGTATAAGCAGGTCAAGACAGCCAGGCTACTTGCTGTATATCTCTCTCCTCAAGATCTTTTCCAACATCAGTAACACAGTCATTCCTGCATCAATTCTACTGAAAATGTCTACTGAGACGGTTTGCTCAGGGTTCACAGAACACACAAAGTTTATTTAAACTGTTACTTCTAATGGTTTGTTTGCTAGAACATCTGCTCCAGGAGACCCATTTTGAGATCTCTCCCACCAAAGGACGAGGAATGTTAGGACTGATCCGGTGCATCTTAACAGACTGTGTCAGTCACAGAACTATGTGAGGCAACTGCCTTTTATCCTTTTTCTGGATAACTGTGCTGCTGTGAGCATGAAATGCAAAAGCTACATGGACCAGAGGAGAGCAGATGACAGCAGTTCAGCTTGTCTAATGGGAAAAACGCTGTCTTGAGTGGCTGCTCTCAGAATTACTCTTGGTGTTTTTTTGTTCTTTCATCCATCAAGAAACAAATACAAACTGCATCAGCATCCTGGGAAGCAGAATACCACGTACTGGGCAAGTGCTTTTATTAGGTGAATGTGCAAAAGCTTTCATCTTCGGGGAGTGCAGTCCTGGCAGGAAACAGCAGTTGAGAAATGCTCTGCTCTTCCACATTTTTTGTTGATTGGTTTGGGCATCCTAGCACTTAACTGCACTGGCAGCTGTCAATCTCACCTCTCTCCAAACCGAAATTAGCTTTGCAAATTCTGGTCTTAAAGATAAGCATTGAGGTTGGAGGTGTTGTATGACACATGTCACAATACTTGAGTCTTTTCATTTGAGCAACACTTAAACTGTACTCTTCTTAATTCACCTTTCTCTTCCCAAACTCACACACAACTTCAAAAGACAGGCAGAAAACTCATTTCGCAATCTGTTTTCAGAGGCTTTTTCTTCAGCTGAAGTCCTTTCCTAGAGAAACCACAAGTCAATAAAAAATATATAGCCATACACATGTAAACGGAAGCTCCTCATCTTCACTGAGTTATTTAAAATATTCATACAATAAACACAGAACATTAAAAATGAAGTCACCATCTTTTGGGGCTATCTTTGCATATTTTATACTTCTCTGAGGCAAGACTGACAAAAATTCATTAAAATAGTCATTTCCTCACAGGAATTATGTAGCTCTTAGGACATCGTATAAACAAAGAAAAACATCCACTCCAGATTATTCAACACACCATAGAAGAACATCTCTCTCAGCGTGAAATGTATCTTATCTGAGTTACCATATGCTTCCTACCCCTTATTCCATTTTTCCATCTCCTCTAGCATAAACATTTTCATCTATTAACAACCTTTCAAATTCTTTGCACTTTAAATATTGTATAGCAACACATGTAAACAGAAGTCTATGTTACTTTTATTGCACTCTTGGTACAAATTCACAGCAGCTGACAGCAGAATCTCAACACAGTGTAGGAAACGCATACCTACTCAGCTGCAAAATTTTATATGCAATAAATCCTGTCAAATGCTATATAAACCTTAACATTATGGCTGTAGTATTATGCTAGAGCCTTTCTTTTGATTTCTCTTTCTAATTTCCTTTGAAGTGTCTTTGATATTAAAAAAAAAAGAAGAACAAGAAAAATCAGTTGTAGGAAGAAACGGTATTAACTGCTTACTATCTTCAAGGCAAACCAGACAGCTGGAAAACATTCCTGGGCTCCAAGTTTGACTGACTGGAGCATAGCCAATGACATGAATGAAGTCCCATTAAAGTCAATGTGCCGAACTCCTTCCCAGTACCTAAGTAGTAATGGATAGAAAATAGGCAAACTGCTGTTTCAGAAGCCTGTTAAGGATGCATTAAAAACTTGAATCTGTGTCAGACTACAGAATTTACGGTCCAAGAGTTTTCTTTGTAAGGACAATTAGTCATCACAAGAATTTTTATTTTGTTGATAAGCATGTTTCTATATTTTTTCTAAAGAATTATAAACAACCCAACACAACCCCCAAGCTTTATCTTCTGATTTGTTAAAGTCTAATCACAGTGCAACTGATCCAGAAATTACCTTTTGTGTAAGTTCACTATTAAACAGCATTTCCTCTGCGATTTACAGTAAAGACAGTGCAAGGTGTAGGGTGGAACCCTGGAGAACTAGCTCTCTTTTGCTGATTTTTAAGATGATGCTATTTGGTTCACTGCAAATGAGCCATCGTGTAGAAATCTATCTACACAGAAAAAAAGGAACTTTAATGTTAGCACATCTCATCAGGAAGCAAAGCTTAGTATCACGCCAGTGGGAAGTTTAAAGAGAAAGTAAAATGTGATCACATTTTGGAAAGGCAAAATGTTTTAAAATTTTCAGGTGAATAACTGTTGCAATGTTTTTTAAATCAGTATTCTTGTGTGAAAGCTTTTATTACATTTATTTAAATGTAATTAGCTTCCATACAAAAATAGAATGAACAAAAATATATTTCTTTTAAATGCAGTATTTTCTGCAGGCTGGTGGCTCCAGGTCATGCTCAAATCTAATTCTAAGCTCTTTAGCAAGCTGTCATCTCAAAGGGTCTAGTATTATGAAAGTGCAAAGGTTGTGAAATCAAATTATATTTTTTAAATTATTGTAATGCCAAAAATACATTTTGGATTTCATCTCTACATTACTCATTAAGTCTCTGTATAAAGCTTGGCATTCATATCTAAATATGCTGTGTAAAACTCTACATGTTTCTATTGACCTAACCAATAATACTGATGAGTAACTAATTAAAAAACGACTTTTTTCTTCTGGGAAAAAAAAAAGAAAAAATAATTAAATATTTCTACTAAATGGATATTTGATAGAAGATTAATACTTATTATAAAACTTCTGGTTTTCTGGTTTACAAAGGGGTATTATTAAATTTTAAGTCCAAACAATTGATAAGACCTGGATCCCTAATAATATAATTGTCATTAAATTATCATTCACATTTGCTTAAAATACATTTTAAGACTCATTTCATTTTAGTTCCCACAAGTCCCCCAATTGAATTTCTACTATCTATAAAAAAAGCTCACAAAAATACAAATACAAAATATTTTTAGAAAGACTTATTTTCTCTAAGAACAGAAAGTAGTAGACATATAAAATGGTATACCTCCTCTTTCAGATTTAAGGCACTGTTTAAGAAATTAAGAGGAGATCTACAATGAAAATCAGTTATCCCTTATTTTCTACTTCTAAAAGTATTTCATATTCTTTACAAGCACCAGATCTTTTCACTGTTCAAAATATAATACTGAGATCCTGAATATTTCTATTCCTTTTGTCAGCAGGATTTCTCAGGTTTTAACAGGTTTTATACTGTAGTTACAGTTGTCTGCTCCTATGTTAAACACAGCAGCACAAAGCAGTGATGCACTGAGAGTGTTTCTTCTGTCTTGTGTCTCCATTGTAAGCAGAAACACTAAACTGAAGCTCAGAAAAATCACTATAAATTGTCATAGAGTATTCTGTTTAAAGTTTGGAATAAGAAAGAGAAATTAAGAAGGAAAGTTGGAAAAGTGACATACAGAGAAGCCCTGTGTCATTGCAAACGGCACTGAAGACCTGCAACCTGGGATCACCTCCATCACGGCTGCTGAGCCCTTTGATCAGTCACAGAACAGCGAGGAAGATACTGTGCAAGGACTCCTGGGTAAACTAAGGTGATTTGGGCCCTCTTTACAACATCTGAGTGAAGATGAGTCTTCTTTATTCTGATTTTAGTTAGTAAAAAGAGTTTTCAGTAGCTGCTAAGCTCTAGCACTCCCTAAATCATGCTGGGAGCAGCTTGGCATAACTTTCCATAGGATTTCCCTGTGTAAGGTATGCCTCAGAGGATATCTGTTGTGTATTTGGTTGACCTGGATCATCCTTTGTCCAGGATTTTCAGGGTATGTGGAACATACCAGGTTTCAGTATTCTTTTTGTTGTACAACCAAAATATTATGCATCATATTTTATTGATATGATATATAATAGTGTAATCCTGCCTATAAGATTTCCATTCTCATCTTCTAAGACATGAAGTAACAGAGAAGAAGCCAAAATTGAAAATTTATGTCTTATGTTGTTTTAAAAATCTGTTCATATTTATTTATTAACTATTTTGTGTGATTAAAACTGTTTAAACATTTATCACTTTTAAATTTTGATACTAATGAAATTAAGTATGCCACACTGATTTAAATAAATTATGTGTATCTGCACCTGTTTTGCTCTCATTCATTTTGGGGTAGCTGAAGGTTAAAAATTAGCAGAAACACCTTCAATAGAAAACCAGTATGAAATCAGAATTAATGCCCCCGTTTATAAACATAAAAATAAACTACACTCTTAATTCACTGTCATAACTCTTCTCCCATGGCTAAGAAATAATAATATTGTTTTTAAATAAGATTTTAAGCAGAATTAAAAAAATTCATTGTTAAATAAATCTTGAGAATTAGATGTAATTGGTTATTTAAATGAAAAAGCAGACTTTAAATTATCTTTCTCCAGTTAGTGTTATATTATAGAACTTATCAGCTAATTAAAGAGAAACCTTCCCCTTAAAATACTGTAACGCTTGAAAATCTTATCTTAAAATATAAATGAATATGGCACTTGGTTTTTAAGCTACCAGAAAATGCTAGCCATTCTTTAAGTCTTAACTTATCATTCAATTATACATTAATGAACTCTGTGTGGAATTATACTACATCATTTATTGTTTACAATTTCTTTTCTTGCAATTTTAAAGATCATATATTATTGAAATTACTGTTGTAAAAGTAACAAGGGAACATTAGTGGTAATACATGGTTATCTTACTGTAAAACATTATGTAAATAAGGGTATCCCTTTCTTAAACTTAAAAATCTACCAGTATTTCAAATGAGTTTTAACCACGCAGTTCAGTTAATTATGTCCTTTATAGTGCTAATGTTAGTTTGTACAATTTCACTCTAGCTATATAGGCTCAAACTTTACTCTGTAGTTCAACTGAATTTAATTTTTGATTCTTCTATGTGTGAAGAAACTTTCATTTACAGGAAGGAAATACGAGGATTTGCAGTTGCTGTACAAATGAGGAATGAGGAATGCGGGCTGCAATTCTCTGTCACTAGGTAAAGTACAACAAATTTAGGAATTTGAACAAGTCCATCCTAAACATGTCCATGTAAGTTCATGATCTGAGTTAACTACTTTGTGTCAGGGAACACCTCATATCCCCTTTTCCACAAAAAATAACAAAAGGGATAGTCCCATAGTCAAGCATTTTCTTCAATGAGACACTTTAGTTTGTGTTAAAGGCTCTCACTTGGATAGACTAAAAGTATTAGTCAAAATAATTCTAATTGCTTGATTTAATTCCATGTCCACTTCAAAACCCCCTGTACTTTGGAATACAATCATAGCTGAATGTTCTGAGAGTAAGTGTCTAGGAGTAACTTACGAGACTAAGGAACAGTTTTGGACAAAAGCATGAAAACTTTTATTTTCTTTCCCCAAAAATCTTGGGTGAAATTTCAAACTTTCTCTTGTTCTTTAAAGTAGCAATTAAGTACACTTTATTTTACTTGGTAAGTGGATAATTCCAGAGACACTATTCAGTATACTGTATGCTATATATTTATATGATATACATAATTTGCAACTATTATTTAAGCTGTAAGTTTTTCAGCTCTTATATCAGAAAAAATATTGATTTTTTCAAGCCACATACATTGACATTTTAAATGTTGCAAAAAATTATTTTAACAGTTCAATGGAAACAATCTTGTGAATTGAGAATATCATAAACTTAACAGATTATTTATGATTTCTTGTTTTCATTATTTTTGTGAACAATAGAAGATATGACAGAAGTTTTGAACATCCCAAGTAAAGACCATCAGCACTTTAATTGCTCTAAGCATAAGTTTCATTAGAACAGTAGAGGATCAGTTAGCTCAATTGGTTGAGCATGGTGCTAATAACATCAGTGTTGCAGGTTCGATTCCCATTTGGTCCCCATGTGTTCCCTGATCTAGTCGAGAGGTGGAGTCCCTGCCCATGACAAGGAGATTGGATTAAATGATCTCCAAGGTCCCTTCCAGCCTAGGCCATTCTACGATTCTATGATTCTATGATCATTATGCTTTCCCTTAGCTTTACATGTGACAAAATCTAACGCTCTCTGCCACTGAAGCTTGCAGTGTTCTAAATCAATGCTTCTTTTACAGATAGTAAAGTTAAATATAAAGTCAAAATGCAGTTCAAGTTCAAGACATGCAGATGTGTGTATTTATAAGTGTGATAGTTTTCTGTTCTTGGATTACAGTCTGTTCCCTCTAAACTTGTGGCTAGTTAGTGGAATTGCCTTCTAAGTTTCATAGACTGTATGGACTAGCCAGCATCTAGTTTAAACACCCAGTGAAGATACCGATAACTAGAGTATAATTCTTAAATTATAATTAGTATAAAAATACATGTCCAGTGCCATCTGAGACATCATTAGATACCTGAGACATCATCATGGAGCTGGCAGATACGACACAAGTCTGATGGGAGACCTATATCTTACTGAAGAGGCACTTGGAGGCTTTCTGGGATATATGAGGGTGCCTCAAAGGTTGGAAGAGGTTGTTTTAAAGTAATTGAAGCATATTCCTACAATATAGACAACCCAAAACCAAAAGTCTCAGTTTCAGTCTGAGTCCTCCTTTAAGTGTTTGGCTACAAGCACCTCAAGTCTATGATTAGATTTTAAGAAATTAGTATGCTACATAGCTGAACTGTAACAAGGCACGATTAGTTTAAAAAGACAAGATCTTCCTTCCATGCTTAGTCATACATGTCTCAGTGCAAGTTCACATCTGTTTCAGTCGTTTCAAATAATGGAGACTTCAACTCTTCTATCTAAAAACTTAAGCTTAATTAACCATCCTAGACATGCTTAAGTAAATCTTCTTGGATCCAATACACAGTCTGTATGAAAATTTTAAACTTTTATGAGTTACTTTTCCAGGAGAGAAAGACTAAAATTTATCCTACTCACCATGTAATAAATACGACAGGCAGATTTATAGGTTCAGTTAGAGGCAAGCCTAGATTAAATAAAACCACTTGCAGTACCAGAACTGTTT
>NW_009731295.1:0-6276 GCF_000703405.1 Apaloderma vittatum | reverse complement strand
ATAACAAATAGAAAAGCTGTCTATTATTGCTTTAATGTAAAAACTGGACATGAAATAGGAGAGAATGAAAAAGACGAGTGTCTGAAACTTTCTCCTCAATCTAGGACTTGACTATTTTTTTATTTTTTTTTTTTAAGTATCATTTGGAATTAACTGGAGTGCAAAACCAGATCTGGTTTTGCCAGATCTGGGCATGTAATATGAGAGTGAGTAGGGCTCTCAGATCCCTTAGGTTTCTTTTTAGAACAACCTTACTCATCTTGCTAAGTGGCCTAAATTTTTTCCTTCTTTTCAAAGTTTGTATTATGGAATTTTTCACAGAATGTACCTGAAACAAAGTATCTTGTAACACTAGGGAGGAATTTCACAGCAGATTTAGGTGCTTTAGTTCAGCCTCTCAGTTCTGTTTATTTTGGTTCTAATGGATAACTCTAACTCAGATTTCAGGAAATGCACAGGCATGAAGAGAAGTATTGTCAGCATTATTTACTTTTTGGTTATCCTGCTGTTTCTGTGACTGCTCATACTGGCCTGCCCTGACCTGTGCTTTATGACAACCTCTGATGAATTTGTATGTAGATCTTTGAGCCTCCTTCAGTAGTGGAAACTTCCAGACCTATAAAAGTCTATAAAAGATATGTTCCCTTTAGTTCTCTCCCTGGCCAGTCTGTATTTCTTCTCCTGTTGTTTAATTCTCAGAAGACGTGTTCACCGTGGAGGCATTGCAACTGGCATGCCACTAGCACCAGTCATATCTTTGCCCCCCTACAATTTGTGGCCAAAAAAGAGCCATTTAGAAATCAACCTGGCATGCCACTAGCACCAGTCATATCTTTGCCACCCTACAATTTGTGGCCAAAAAAGAGCATTTAGAAATCAATCAGTAACTCTTCCCATGTAAGAAGAATGGAGACGTGGTATTACACAGAAATTCCAATGGATTATCTTCAGCAGACATTTCCAGGTGTTAGAACGCGTCAAGTTGTGTGTTAACTGGCATCTACAGTTTATCTTGAGCGCGTACACTTGTTCTCTGACAATATTCGTGACTGACTGTTGCAGAGTTTGGTTGTGGATTTGTTTTTTTTCTCTCTGGTCTCCAACCACCCAGCTCCATCAGTGATATTTTTGAAATTCCTCCTGTGGTTTCTCCTTGGATCTCTATATCTGATTTAAGACTACCACTGACTTCTCTTTTCATGCCTCAAAGCCCCTGTTCGTGTCTTTTTCATGTAATTTGTGTCTGTGTGAGGGATTAGTTTCTGTTGGTGTTTCTTGAGGATAGCAAAGCCTTTACCATGCTATTCAACCCCGTTTCTCTCTCAATTAATTTCTCTTTTATCCAAAGGTATATTAGAAGATAATTAAGTTTCACTGTTTGCATTTTAATCCATTTCTGAGTTTCTCTGCACAGCAGTTGAAATTATACTTAATCTGAAAAGAGCCTTCTTCCCTTATTTTTAGTGTTACACATATTTTTAATATTGAAATCCTGTTAATATAATTTCCGTAGAAAAGGATTAGTGGTAGAGTTCGTTCAGGTAGTGTAAGATGAATGACAAATACGGGACAGAATATAAATTCACAGTTGGCCTTGCAATATGTTGCATAGATATCACGTCCAAAAATATCTTCACTATAATACATTATAGTCAAGTGAGTTGTATCAAAATTGTGTTTTTCTTAAAGACGAATAGAATTTGCTACTTTAAAGGTATATCAGGTCTCACTAACTGTGCTTTAGTACTTGAATCCTTACTGCTGTTTTTGTGGTTTGTGTATGCTCTTGTTTAAAGGAGAGCAAATATAACGTAAGTGATGAGTATAACGAAGCTATCGCAGTTGGAGTTCCAGTAGCAACTTCCAGCACAACTTTCAGTAGAAGAGTCACGCAGTGCTCCTGCAGTAATGCTGTTGGCTCAGACCCTCATTTTACTAATGAGAGTGTTGGGAAATCTTATGATTTAGCAGCAGAGGGGCTGAGAGCTTGGTGAAAGAGACATAAGTAAAATTATATTGCAAAGAAAATGAGAGCAACTCCAGAGATTTGAGTGAAAAGATATGATAAGGGTAACAAAGCATTTCATACATTTGATTTAAAGTGTTGCGGCTGTTAGTGAATCGCATTTACAAAATACATTTCAGCTGATGGCAATAAATGTTTTTCCAAATTTGCTGATGTTGGCAGGATTGGAAAAAAAAATCAAAACCTGCATAGTTTAGTTCTTTTTAGATCTTGTTACTTTTGAGAAAGGGTTAGGAATAGTATGGGTTTTTCAGCTAAGGGGAAGAAACACATCTCAGACTAAAAAGTGAGAATGAAGTATTTTGCTATTCATATCACTTTCCTGTATAACACAGCATGTAGCATCATGTTGTAAAGTGATAAAGAAAGAATAGCTTAGCTTCTAAACCTTGAAACTAAAATTTGCAATTTTGCCTGAATGGTCTTGACAGTTGTTTCAGGACTGGCAATCTTAGTGAAATAAATGAACTAAGAATACTGACGTAAAACCACCAGAGAGTCCCTGAGTTTTGAAGAGAAAATGATAAGGCAATCAAAGGCAGCTTCTCAGAAGTTAAAGCCATTTTAAATAGAAAGAGCTCAAAGGATTAATCTCTTCTACTGAAATCCTGAAGTATAGTGGTAATAATTCTAGTATGCATGGTCATTAAAATAAGATTTCACAAGTAGCCAGAGGAATTAAATACGTTATAAATCATTTTTCAAAAATCTTTCTAACTCTGAAAATCAGCCATGGGCTGCAGAACAGGAACAATATTGAAATACTAATGAATCTTGAAAACTTGATGTTTTCTCCTTTTTGGCTTTATTCTGTGAGAGAAAAGATTTTCTCAAGGAGATAGATAGTATCTTACACTAGACTAGCAAATGTAGCCGAGGGAAGAACAGATAAGTTTCTACCAGACAAACCTTTGTCTGTTTTTGTACACACCCTTAAAAAAACAAAAACAACAACAAAAAAACCAAATAAGGATTTCTTTGTTACTGAAAAATAAAGTTTTATAAAAGTACTGCATAACAAAAAAAATAAATTCGTAGTTTGTGTCACACTATGTCCTTATTCGCACAATAATAATACTATAATTATTAATTTTATTAATATCAAGCTGATCCAATACCATCTTTGTTGTCTCTGATTTATACTAATTTGTATGGGGTACCCTTCTTTTTGTACCAGTGCTCAGATAGTGCTAGCTAACATGCTTACTAATGCTCTAAGAATTCAAAATCACTGGTGCTGCAGATTTGCAGGTGGCAAAAATTAAAGGTTGCAAATAATGATAATAGCAGTCACTAAAGGATGCAGTAGAGTCATACCATGATTTAATGGTTGGAAATTAATACTAGAAGAAGTTATGGGGAAATACTATTTAAAGAGTGAAGATAAGTAATTTCATCATAGGGTAGGAGATGTAGGAGCTTCTCCGTAAGTTTAGTTCCTTAAATTAATACAGGATCTCTTGCTGAAAAAATATGCTTTACTTCAGCCACAATTCGTTGGGCTTGATTAAGGTTCTTACTATGTGAAAAATCTATGTTCTTTGTGCAGAAAATCAGAGATGATCATAATAGCCCTTTGGACTGTACAATCTATGAATTGCTCTCAAAGTTATTCCCTTTTGGATTTCTTCTTATTGTTCATCTATCTTTTGGCTCGTGTTGCTTAAACTCTCTAAAATAGAGAAACAGTTGCATTACATAGTTTTAGACATAGCATATGTATATATGTATATATATGAATGCACATTAGATTGAGATACTTATCTTACCAAGAAATCAAATTAAAATCTGGTTTTCTTGGAGTATCACCAAGAATGGTGGGCTTTTCTTCTTTGCAGCAAGAGAAAATTTAATGGAACAAATTTATTTAATTTGCTGTGTCTTAAAAAAAGGCTTTCCTATGTTTGTGTAGGTGAAGAAAGGGGGCCACCTCTGAATAGTCTTTAGTCCAGCTAAGATCTAAACTGCTGTCTGGGAATATTCTCTGTCCCTCCTCACTGTGAAGTCAGGAGAGTTGTCTCCTTCTGTAACATGACTCATGAGAAAGGATCTGTATTCAGGCCTTTTCCTTAGGAAAAAAGTAACTCAGGCAATTTCTTCATATCTCTCAAATAATTAGCCAGTTGAAGTGTGAACATATGGGAGCAGTCAAGGAATAAATCACCACAGCAGCAGCTATATGAGTTTTTTATAGTATTCCAATTTTCTGTCTGTTACACACTGCACAATAAAATAAAATGTCCACTTTATTTCAGTGCTAATCATTAGCAGTAAGCTCAAACCCAGTAAAATTAATGACAAAATTGCTGTAGTAGAGAAATAGCAGTCAGTTTTCATCTAAAGCTTAGAAATGACGGATCTAGAATTAAACTGTCTCCAGTGAGCTTTGGGTTTGGCCATGATGTTTTTCATAGCAGCTTTGTCGTTGAGCAACCTCTCAGTATCTAACTTAGCATAGGAAACCTTTTTTTTATAAGCCAGGATGAAGCTTGAAGCTTATGTATTTTTGTTTTCATTTGTCTCAAAATGTGAAAGAAGCATTTATGTTAATAAATCCTTGTTTGCATTCAGGTTCTCCTTTCTTGAAGGCAAGGGACTATTCATCAGCACCCTGCATCTCATTGCTCTTTTCAGTGTGCTCAAGCGTGTTTGGATGCCCTTGGCTCCGCTGACAACATTACATCATCATCATCTCAACGAGATGTTGTAAAGCCATGAAAGGATCAATACCTTGATGAGGAGTTGCTGCCTCAAACTCACATTGTTATTTGATAAAAGACCACTTGGAACACTTTCCAAAGCATTTCCCATGGTAGGAAGCTCTAGGGACTTGATTTGTCTCTTTGCCTAGGAAACTGTGTTGATTCATCTGTAAATATGTGTCTGCCAACCTCAGATAACAAGAAAAATTGTACCTTCTGCCCATGTTGGGCTTCAGCCTTTCAATAGTATACTGTCCTTGTGAAGGAAGCCCTTCACATAGCTACAATTAATTCCATGGGGAAGGGAGGAAAAGGTTTTAGCCTTTTTCCTGCTGCTGACACCAGACAAGCCTGGCATTTAGTCCATATGACCGCACAGCTCCTGGAGCGCTGCACTGCATGGGGTGTGAGGGTTGGCAGCCCCACAGGAGCTTGAAAGGGTTTCATGCAGCAGTTCTTCCACCCCCCCCAGCCTGCTTTCCCGCCAGGTTGTGGTGCCAGTGCTGTCAACCCCGTCTGCCTCAGGATCTTCAGCTGAGACAAACCAGGACAAGCACAAGCCTCTCGGTCAATGTGTTGTGAAAGGCAGGACAGCTGGAGCTAAAGGGCTCTACATTGAAACAGGCTCAGCTTTCTGCTGAGAAGCAAGTCTCAGAAGAGATTAAAGTTGTTCAGACACTAACCCAACATCGCTTTGGGTAATATTGCTAGTATACAACAATCAAGGATTATGCAACTGGTGAGTGAAATGGATTTAATAAAAAAAAAGGGCTAGCCAAGCCATTTAGACTTTTTGTATCCTCTTCATGCAGTCAGAGATGACTTTAGCAGAAAAGCTATATGGGTGTCTCATAGCTCAGTATGAACAGCCTATTATCTCAGAGGAAAACACTACCTTGCTAGATCCTGCAAATTTGTTTATCTCTCCTGTTGGCTCATTTAATCCTCCTGTTGGTTCAAGTCCCAGGGCACACAATCTGAGGATTTATATGCCCAAAGACAAGGAATTATTTTGTGAAGTTTTTTTTCTTTTTCCATTGAAGAGAAAAATAATTACTCCAATAATCTTAAGAAATATGGAACAGGAAAAAGGAAGAGCTTGGCAACTTTTCGTGATATATAGATGTACATATTACTTTATACATTGATTGTCTGTTTATACTATGATTGATATTTGATAAAAGACCACTCGGAACACTTTCCAAAGCATTTCCCATGGTAGGAAGCTCTAGAGACTTGATTTGTCTCTTTGCCTAGGAAACTGTGTTGATAAAAACTCAGTACCTGGTATAGTTTTGAAGGAACTTGAATTGTTTTAATAGCTCAAGTTGCTTATTGGTGTTATCACAGTAAATAGATATTTACCTTGGCAGAAGGCAGATATAACAACGTCAAATCACTTCTATCACATTTATTCAGGTCTAATTTGTTAAAAATGCTCCCTGGTTCTTCTTTGTGTTCTGGGGTGCTAAAAATTTTGACGAATTCATGTCTGTTCTAGCTCAATTTAACTATTATCTACAACAAAGCTACAGCGCTGGTTGACAT
>NW_009731294.1:0-1956 GCF_000703405.1 Apaloderma vittatum | reverse complement strand
TCTCTGGAGGGCCCTTCCAACCCCAACATTCCGTAATTCTACGATATCAGTCACCACCCGTACGAGGTGGGCAAACGTGTCCCCATGAGCAGCCGTGCAGGCTACGCCAACGCTCTGCTGGAAGCAGCCCCCCCAGCAGGCTCTTCTCAGTCTTACCTTGGCACACAGGAGGGCGAGCGAGCCCCAGCTCCTGCTACGCGCAGGTGCCTGTGTGTGGTCACCGCCTGCCAGTGTCCAGCCCAGGCTCCAGGCCGAGCAGCTGGCAAGTGGTGCCACCCCGATCTCAGCAACATCGACAGCCCCCATCGGGTATTCAGGAGGTAAAACAAACTCTACAGTCATTCTGTAACCTTGTGTGATCACACACTCTGCTGGCCCTTGAGGACTCCGACAGAGGACTAGCAATGGCTGTGAACAGTGCTCTGCGTGACAGCAAGGACCTCTCGCAGATCATCGAGAGCAATGGGGTAGGAAAGGGAATCAGGACGTTTGTACCCTCCACGCTCTCAAAGCAGCCAGAGGCCCCAGGCTCACAGAGCCAACCTGGGGCTCCTTTGGGCAGCACGGCCCCCGAGCCTGACACCACCAGGCGATACTCCGGACTGTCAGCCTAAGGGCACCACATCTGCTCATCCATTGCCAAAACCAACGGTGCATCCTCAGCTTCCACAGGGCATTTTGGTGCTTTTTGTGCAGTCCTGACCAGGACTCCCATTACAGACACTTGCCTAGCACCTGAGGATTCATTCAGCAGCGAGCTCCATATAAACTCATCCTAAAGCTTTCTCTCCACGCTAAAAATCCAGAAGAAACACAGCAAGGAAAAAACTCATCTCACAGAACAAATCTCCCAGGCTGCATGATGTCTGGCCACCTGCCACACAGCTAAAAACCCGAAGTCACTGCCACTTGGCTTTGCTCGCTGCTTCTCGTTACATGGCCTGAAAGACAGACTGGAACACCCAGTGCCAAGCGCACTCCTCAGCCCAGCTGCCTCCGCTGGGAGGGCGCAGAGCAGGCTGTGCGGAGGAGCAGTCCTCCACCTTCTGAAAATGATTCCGAACATGTAACAGTACCACAAGAAGCAGGATACACAGTCCACGGTTTGAAGACAAAGCCAAGGGTCTGAAAGCTGCAGTGGCCAGAAGCAGCAGGGAAGGAGAGCTGCAATGCTCCAGAGAGAATCATACAGAATCACAGTATCGTACCAGCTGGAACAGACCTGGAAGATCATCGAGTCCAGCGGGTAAGTAGTGGGCATGAACCAATTCAGCCACGTCTTGCATGAAATAATGAGCTGGTCTGGAGATGCATAAGCGTTAGTATCTAACTCTTTTCAAATGGAGGCTGAGCAAAGACCTTGTAGGTCAAGACTGGCCTTGTCAGTTTTCTGTGTCTTTAAATCCAGAGTACGAGCAGTCTCTCAAAACAGTGTATAAGCCCAACAGGGATGGGCCATAAAGAAAAGCCTCGTTTTACTGGTTTCCAGACTGGGAAACACAAGTTCATTTGTGAAATTGCTATCTGCTTACCTACGCAAAGCATACTCTGGTTACCTAACCAAATTCTAAACAGTAAATCTCTCCTGCTCAACATCAGAAGAGAAACTTACTACTGCCTGACGCTCCTGTGGTAGTGTACATTAAAAAAGTCAAGATTTTATAGCACCTACATTTTTCTTGTTCTAACACCGAGTTTTCATTTTCCAAGTTTTTGTTCAGAAAGGTTAGCTCGACTTTGCTAACTTAATGCTCAGAAACATTTCTCTGTTTTCAGTCAACTGCAAATTAGGAATCTCTCCACAGCTAAAAATACATTCAGTAGCTTGGGTCCTCTCTGTCAACCATGTTAAACAGTGGGATTTTTTTTACCACTTTTAGTATGACACTAGACAAATTACGAGGTGGTGTATATTACACCAACCCGATAGCCTTTTACGAGGACATAACCAGGTGG
>NW_009731293.1:15448-27410 GCF_000703405.1 Apaloderma vittatum | reverse complement strand
GGGCGGGGAGTGTCCCGGCGGCCCCGCTCTCGGCCTTGCCGCCCGGCACCGCTTCTCCCGGTCGCGTCCACGGGGGGATCTTTGTTGTGCTAAAGCCGCTTAGGAACTGCGCTGCCGTTCCCGGGCGTGGGGCGGGTCTGGCCGGGCTCCGCGGGAGCCGCTCGGCTGGGGTCAGGTGGTTAAAAGGGCTCCGTTATGGAGTGCGTGTCTGACTTGCCGTGTGCGGGTACTCCGTCGTCCTGGGCTGGAGGGAAAACGCAGCCTCGAGAAACGTGTGTCGCCAAATCTGATGGCTTGGGTTTGTTTTACTTAGGTCCGTGGTCAAAAGCTTTGACGTAACCATGGATAAAAGAGGAGGCCTAACAGAAACTGAAAATGGTGATGCTTTCCTGGAGTTGAACAGAGTGACGACAAAATACCCGCATCGTTACACAAAGGTTAGCTCTCTGCCCTTTCCTCTTGACGTTGTGCGTGTTGCTCACTGAGGTAGAGTGGGAGGTGGAGGCTTCTGGGAGAGGCCAGCAGTAAGGTGAAGGCTGAAAAGCCTTTGCATGGATTAGGATTTGCAAGAGGGTGTAAAGTGAGCACCTTGTTCAGTGTGATGTAGCTGTGCAATCCTGTCCCTGATATGCTTTTCATTCCCACCACCTTATTTTAATATCTGAGCACCTCACAGCTTGTGGGGGAAAGATTATCGTAGAGACTGAAGTATGTTGTTCTACCAGCTTTCCCAAGCACTTGTGCGTCTTAGTTTTAGTTCTGTTTGCAGTAATGTTCCTTTGAGAAGTTGACCAAAATGTTTCCTTACAGTAGATGCCACTTCCTTGGAACATATATCCCACTAGATCTTACCAGGAGCTTTAATGTGTTTACTAAGATGCCTTTTGTAGTTTTAGACTTGTTTATATTTGGCTGCTGGAAGCCCAAGCACTTATGACTCAAAAGAATGCTTCATGTTAAGAATTCTGTGATACCTAAGTGTGTGTGTGAGTGGAAGAACAATAACTAAACAACTTGCAAATGAAGATTCTTTCAATACTAAGTGAGTTTGATAGGCTGTGGGGTTTAAAATTCTAATTTGGGGGTTTTGGTACTGCTGCTGAAACTTGTTTTTAGGAGGAGTCTTTAACGGTGGCTGGTTTTCCCATTGCTGAAAGCTGTGGGAACAGGTGGTCATTGCTTTGTGGAAATCTGTTAAGATACTTTGCAACAAATGGCCTAAAGCGTGGAATTGAGTGAGACAGTGTTCTCTTGCTGACTGTTATCTTTCTGGAGGAATTCTGAACTGTAGCTTCCTGGTAGGTTGTTTTTTCAAAGAAAAAGAGAGTTATCGTTGTGGCTCTGTTCTGCTGAGATAGCAGGGCTAGCTTATTTTAGCTAGACATCAACAATAAACCAAGTACTTCAGAATTGGCAGAACTTGCATGGGAGTAGTATGGCTTTCTGATTCACTGTAACTTCTTAGAAAAGCTGTGCACTTAACCTTCTAAGATGCAAAGTATACTGTTGTTCAGACCTTGTATTCAGTTAACTATGAACTGAAGGAGAGGAACTGACTTTAAACTTTTGCAGCTGAAAAAGCAGTATTTATACTCATTTGGTCTTGTCCAACTCCCCTCAAAAGTGTTAAGAAAATGCGGCTTCAAATCCTGCTTTTTTGGGAGCGGTATTCAGCTAGTGCTCTTGGTAGCTGCACACTGGATCTGATGCTTTTGTAGCTTCAGTTTTGTTAACTCAGTGCCAATAGCATCTCATCAAGATAAAGTTGCAGGACTAGTGCCAGAAGGCATCTAGTCTTATCTCTTGGTTTTCAAGGAGTCTAAAGTCAAGAAACACCAGAAATCAATCTGTGTTAAAATATCTTGCATTATAGGTTTTGTTTTGTTGGATTGTTTTTGTTTGTGATTTTTATTTTTTCCCCACAAGTAGCATCTCAATATAGTTGGTTTAAGGTGCTCATGTAATCAATGTTGTAAGGCATTTTCACATGGTCCACTTTCCTTCTAATTAGGAATGGGAGGAATGCTGTGTTTGAGACATGTGCTGCTGATTTGGAGAGGGGACTGATTTCCATTAATGGCTTATATTCATTTACTACCAGCCTGAAAATGACTGGCTTATACTATGAATCCTTCTAAACTGTTTGAATAAAACTGTTTAATAACAGCTAATCACACTCTGGTTTTTTTTCCCCCACCCACTGAAAAGTACTAATGTGTGAATTCAGAAGAAAATGCCCACAAAAACCAAAACAAACAAGCAAGCAAAAAAGTGCCAGTGCTAATCTCCTTTATTATGAGAGTGTTATAATAGGCCAGTCTGTGTCTTTTTTACTTCTTCAGAAGCTGTTGCTCCAAGGGTGCACAGCTAAAGAGTGAAAGCCAAGAAATAATTCAAATTTTCCTCACTTGAGTGTAGGGCAAAATTGCAATAGGATTTGCTGGTGACTCCCTCTTGTGGCCAACAAAATAGTCAATGGCAAGTCTGGTGATGGTCAGTGCTGTTAATACTTGTGATATCTACATCAGGCTACGCTGCTATTACAGCACTGATGTTCCTCATAGATCAGGATTTATTTTGGGAAGCTGTGGGCAGAGAGGCCAGTTTCCCTCCCTTTAATGGAACTGGTTTTGCTGAAGACTATTACAGGGTGATGCCTGGGGAGAAGGGGGTGTGTGTGCATATTAAGGTTTTGTTCAGCTACCGAGCTGCCATCTGGAAACTTTCAAGTATCAAGCTCACATAGCTAATGAACTGATTTTAATCACATGGAGATAATGATGTAAAAGCTCTAGAGGATATTGTATTCTTGAGAAAAAGGTAAAGAGATTTCCTTCTTCAGTCTGGCTAACGTGTGGTGTCTGCTGTTAGGATTTCTTTATCCTTCCAGCTGCCCACTGATTTCTCTACAGTTCTGAATCAGTTCAGTATAGCTGGGAGTAAGGCAGACTGAAGAAGGGTAATCTATGGAGAATGAGTCAATTTAATTAGAAATGTGCATCTTGACAGCAGCCAAGTTAATGATGGTTCGAAGCCCTGATGATCACACAATTAATGCTGCTTTTTAAATGTAGCGAAGTGCAGTGAGACCCTAGATGAATTTCTAGTCTGCCTCAAGTGACTAACTGCTCAGGGATGTGCAGTAATAAACTAAGGACTGTATTTGAGAGCTGGGGAAAGTGGGGAAAGTGAAGTAATTGTTCGGCATTGGTTTGGTGTTGGGTGGAGCAGGTAACTGTATATAGCATGCATAGCGATATCTTGGGATTGGTGGTGATCAGAAATGGCAAGCTTGTCTGGAATTTCCACATTAGTAACTAACATTGTGGTTAATGCTCTTTTTTACCTGCTGAGTCTTACATAGCCTTAAATGTAGCAATTTTTAATCTATCTAGAGAATTTACGTGCTCCACTCTCAGTGATGCCTGTCTGACTTATGGACTGAACTGTCTAGGGAAGTAAATAGGTAAATGTCTAAGTTGTGAACAGCCTTTGAAGTGTTAATCAATGCTGAACTTGACCTACTGAGGCTTAGTGCTTCACATAAGTGTTTGCTCAGTGGCCACTGGTAGAGGAACTGAAAAATAAACTTGCTGTCTAATGTCAACTTTTCACGGAAGTATTTCACAGGAAATGAAACAACATATTGAGGAGACTTGGGCTGTCAAATTAAAACACTAGATTGAACTGGCAGCCTGGAATAGGTATTTTGGATCACTTACATTTTGTCTGCTAAGAATTAGAACTAACTTCTTGCCTTTTCTAGGAGGAACTGCTGGATATTAAAGAGCGCCCCTACTCTAAGCAGAGACCTTCTTGTCTTTCTGAAAAATATGACAGGTATTTTCTTCATTATTAAAAAAAATATGTATTTCATTAGAAGTTCAAATAGGAAAAAAATAGTTAAGAATGTTGATGCAAAGTATACATGCTCCAGTGTTTTTTTGTATGACTGTTTTCAGAAGTACTAGTGTACTGGGAAAGGCTTAATGCTCTAGCTAGGAATTTTGTGGTTTGAACAAAGATTGTAACAGGAGATCCGGCAGAAAATAACTTCACAACACGAGTCTTGCAGACTCGCAGGAAGAGTTACCAAGAATATAGGTGGCTGTATAGCACAGGCTGACTAGGTCTCATTGGTGGATTACTGTCCCATGTTGACAGTGTCCCTCATTTGAAGATGGAGACAAGAGTACTCCTGCCTTGCGTTTGCAAGTTTGCTAAACAGCAGTATTTTTACTACTCAGATTAATGTATTGTACAATAAGTATGAGACTGAGGTAAAATTTTCTGAATACTTGAGAGCAGCAACGTGTGATCTGCTTGAGCTATTTTTCAGTATATCAGACAAGCTTCACTAATGAATAGTGGAACAACATGTCTGTATGTTGTCCTTTTTATAATCTGATGCTGAGTATTTTACTTCCTTACTGTTACAGAAGGGATCCAGAATACCACGTATGAGGTAAACTGTGGCAAGGCCAAAACTTAGAAGTTGAGTACAGAAGGTGTTTGACTTGTACAGACTGCTAGTCAGTGAATTCTAGATTTTTAGCAGCAGTACTGTGAATTATTTATTAGACTACAAGTAGCAAACAATCCTGCAACTTTATTTTCACAGTGATGGTGTCTGGGATCCAGAGAAGTGGCATGCATCTTTATATCCTAGTTCGGGAAGAACTTCACCAGTAGAAAGCTTTAAAAAAGATTTGGATTCAGATCGGACTTCTCTTATGCGTAGGATAATAGGTAAGTGTGTTTTATAGCACAAGACTCAGAACTGAACATACACTGTTGGCAAAACCTTTCAGAGACTCATCAGTCTCTGAAAATTGTTTGACTGTACAGAATAAGTACCAAGGAAGCCTTGGTTGCTCTGGCTATAGTTGAGTTTGATATACCTGTAACTGTTATAATTGACTGCTACCTAAGTCTATTCTTAGATATTCTACTATTCTCGCTGTATAATAGTAAATAAATATGTAATAATGCACGTGCGGGTCTACAGTTCATGAGTGACTACTTAAAAGGTCTATAGTGGGACAGGAGATGCTTCCTAGGAGACTATGATAATTCCTCAATATCCAACTGTAAATTCTTTTTTTTCCTGTGATCTCAGCTAGATTAGCTTCATGAAAATCATGAGCTTTCCTTTGGAAAGCTCTGGCATAGCGACAACTCTATAGAACAAAAGATTCTCTTATATGGATAAGTAGCCTGTATTTACTAATGTGTTAAATTCAATACTTTGTGTGGTCTTTGGTTTATAGATCCAAGAGAGCGAGTGAAAGAAGATGACTTGGATGTGGTCTTAAGTCCACAAAGGCGAAGCTTCGGAGGCGGCTGTCATGTAACTGCAGCTATTAGCTCACGTCGATCAGGGAGCCCACTAGAAAAGGAGAATGATGGTGTCCGTGTTATTGGTGGTCGTAGGATTGGCAGCGGAAGAATTATCTCTTCTCGTAACTTTGATAAAGACCACAGGGGTGGTGAAAAAGACATACGTGATTCTAGAGATGCAAGAGACCGAGATCGTGAGAGAGACTACAAAGATAAACGTTTTAGGGTTTGTTCTTTCTATTCCTGATTGCATATTAAATCAGAGGTTTTGGACACTTTTGCACTGAAAGCAATAGGGGCAGGTTCACTGTGTGCAGCAGTAAAGTGTTCCATGCTAGTTGGCAGCTTAAGTGCACCTTTAGGGTGTGAAGGGTGAGCACTCGGTGCTTAAAAAACTTAAGCTTTCAGTCCTTCAGACAGTTCAACTTGGATGCATCTAATACCGTTTATCTTGCAAATCTTGCCTGTGGCAGACTTACCAGCAAGATGCACTCAGGTCTAATAGTTTGTAGCTCTTGACCTGGCATTTGTCAGCAAGCATTGTGTTTAACCTGAGCAGATGGAAGCATTCCGTGCTTTCAGGCATGTATTTATTCTAAAAAGGAGAAACCCGCTAGCCTACCTTGTGTCGGGACACAAAACTGAGTTTATACAGGCACATGCAGAGAAATAGTCTTCAGTGTAATGAAGCAGAAGCTCCACTGTGAAATTTAAAATTTAAAAGCTTATTGAGCCTGCAGACTGTGGATATAAACTTGAAAACAACCCCAGAACTGGTGTGAAAAAGTTGTCATTTGGTTTGGAGGTCAGGGAGGAATCTTATGAAACATCATTTTTATGGTTAATGTTTTTAATACCCCACTTCAGAGGGAATTTGGTGACAGCAAACGTGTCTTTGGGGAGCGAAGAAGGAATGACTCTTACACTGAAGAGGAACCTGAGTGGTTCTCTGCTGGTCCTACAAGTCAGTCTGAAACCATTGAGCTCACAGGCTTTGATGATAAAATTCTGGAGGAAGATCACAAAGGGAGAAAACGTACAAGACGACGCACGGCCTCACTGAAAGAAGGTAATGGCAAATTTGACAAAAGCTTTACTTGTCTGCTGGTGTGGCATGTTGCTGGTTATAGAGGCAATTGCTGCTAATCCAGACAAACGTAAAGAATAATGCGGTTTAGTAGCCTTTATCTTAAACTTGTGTAAATTTTGGTCATCCTAAAGCACAAGATGTAAGGTCCATGATGGATCTTTCAAACCGCAAATAGGTTTAAGTGATAGAAAACTTTTTCCAAAAGATAGACTGGACTGAGAGACTGGGAGAAAAAAAACAAACCTGTGTTGATATTGAATGATCTCAGAAATTTGTGGGCTATTAAAAGGATCTTGCCCGTTTCTGTGTTCTCCTGGGTGCTGCTGGTGCTTGAAATATATTTCCTTGTAGTAAAACTAATATTAGGAACACTCGGTGGGACTTACAGGTGCCAATAACACACCTTTAAGCTGAATTTGGAGTCTGTCTTTCTCTCCAGTCATTGGACTTCAAGTCTGTCGTCATTATTGTCACTGCAAAAGCTGTAGCATGAAGTTCTCTGAGACAAGAGAGAAGATGACTTAATGCTAGAAATTTCATGAGTGGGTAACATAAACCTGAGGAATTCAAGTTTAGTTGTGTATTCACTCAAGTAAAATCTAGTACAGTTTTAAGCATCCTGCATTTGTAGTTACGCCACAGCTATGTCGCAACACCCATACAAGCTTGTTGAGTCTTTGCAGTGACCTGTGTTTTGCTCCTGCGGAAGGAGTAGGAGCAGTATCTGTCATATGTTGACAATATTAAGAACTTGTTTTGAGTACCAGCTTTCAGAGAGTCTGCTCTCTGGGGCACCTGGGAGCTGCCAAAGGATTCTTGATGGGGAAAACCAGCAGCAGCTGTTAACTTACTGTAACATCTGTATCTGCTTGGTGTGATTTATCACCTTATCTGTGCCCTGTGCTTCCCAGGCTGATCGGGATGCAGCTGTTTATACATGGTTCAATGGCAATTCTAACTTTCTTGAAATAGGTAGCCTTCATTACAGACTGTGAGCTCTGTGCTAGGAGTTCTTGTGAGTGCTGGTTTCTGTTGTGGCAGACTGCAGCCAGCATAATGTAACTGATGACGTTTCACATCTGTGACTAGATTACTTTGGTCCTTCTAACTGCTCGGTGGACACGGGCTGTTGGGCACTGTTCTCACAGGAAACTGTCAAGTTCAGTGACTCGGCAATCACTTGGTTTTCTTTCTAAGGGATAGAGTGCAATGGTGGAGTGGCAGAAGAAGATGAAGTGCAAACTGTCCTTGCCAATGAAACTCCAGCAGATCAAGAAGTTCCTAGGGAAGCCGTCTTACAAGAACCAGCTCCAGGAGAGTTTGACTTCAATGAGTTCTTTAACTTGGATAAAAGTGTTCCTGGCCTGGCTTCAGTGAGTTTTTCTTGGTGTTTGTTTGGTTTTTTGGTAAGACTGGGTGTACTCTTGAGAAGCGTTTCTCCTGCTGCTGCATTTAATGAAAGCTAAAACATCTTGTTTTGTGCAAGTTACTTTATGCAATGTGTAAGTCTAAGATGAATTTGCAAAGATTTAGCTTTGGAGTGTTAGGATGTTACTTCTATAAAGTGTTTATTTCTGGTTCTGGCTAGATCTACAGAGAAAGTGTATGAGGCAGACTAGTTGATTGTGGTTTTCCTTTCATGTGATCGTTACTTGAAGACTAAAATCAGCGCCCTGGGTGGATCTTCTTTAGAAGTACTGCAGATGTGTTCAGAGAAGATTCACTGTACAAATTTAGTGTAACTGAAGACAGCCTTTTGCAGCGAAGTCTGGGGATTGCAGCAAACGTGTTTTGTGCAGGCTTCTAGGGAAGGCATTCAGTCTGGACACAGCTGATAAATTCTGTCTCTGAGACAGTTGCATTGTTGTCAATACCTGTAATGTAGCTGAAAGGATCTGTCTGAGAGGGTTTGAATCTTTATTACTTAAACCTCTGTATAGTGATTAATTAGTTTTTAGAACTATTACTACTAGTTGGAAGAATTCAGTCAGGCATGTTTAAACAATGTTATTGATGTGGCTAGATGCCATGTGTATCCCAAGTTGTGTGGGGAACGCTACTGATAGCCAGGAGCTAGCAACACACCACAAGTTTCTTCCGGTAGTGGATTTTTACAGCCATGATCTGATGGAGATTCTGGTACTTGCAGTGTGCACTTCTTGAACATCTGACCTCTAGAAGTAATAGTGGATGGTTGGTGTTCACTGGTTTTAGCCTGAAAGCTGTGACTGGTATGCAGCTTAGCATGCTTTTCCCTCTTCACTCTAAGAAGAGTGAAGCAGGTCCAGCAAGTACTGACTAAGCATGGGCCTAATTCATAAACTGTTGGTGTTTCTATTCTGACTTCTCCATCTCAAAAAAAGTTATTCTCTTCTAGATGACTTAGTGTAGAAAGGTAAATGTGGTTGTTTAAAAAAATCACATTCTGACAGCAAAGAAACAGCTCTGAAACAGTTTAGGAATGTTAAGATATAAAAAATAGAATCTTGACCTAGTCTTTAATGTGGAAAAGCTGCTTGCTTTAAAACAGATTTGTCATATGGTGACAGCAGTTTGACAAATATGTAGTCAAGAGCTCATTCTCACTACAGAAGATCTAAATTGTGTGTCTTTAGATTTGACAAACTGATTTTCAGAATATCTGCAAGATGGTGACTCCTTTCAAGAAGAGAGTTCCCAAGTCACAAAACATCTGCTGATGAAACTTTAGTGGGCAGATGCTTTAACTTGTCGAAGTGAGTTTTGGGCTAGTCAGAGTGTATCATGATATTTTTTCTTTGTACTTGTGATATGTTTGTGGTGAGTGTTAAAGTCGATTTCCTGATGTAACTGTCTTAATTCTTCTAACATGTTAGATCCAAACAATCATAATCAAATGGATCAATGCTACCTTGATTTTGTTGTTGACAGAGTTGAGTCTCCCTTGTTTCAGAGAAAAACAACTTCTATGGCAGAAGGAAGTTGTTTTTCTTTTTGTCTAAAAGAAAACGTGCTGCATGGGGAAACTGTATCTGTGCCTGTTGAGCGGGCTTTGAACTGGATGCTGTCTTGCAAGTTAGGAAAAGCTGTACTTTATAACGTACTGGTTTTAAAGTGCTTGTAACAATTAGCAAAGAAATAAACAGTCGCTATACAGTAGTGATATCTGACTAACTGTGAAGCACTGCTTAGTGACCCTAGTTGTGCCTGGAAGGAGAAGGTGCTTGCTGCCAGTACTTTGCTGATGATGCAGACTCCGATTTGAAAACACAACCCTCTCTATTCCAGAACAGTGCAGCATATCAAGTGCGAGCAATTAGCCCTTAGCTGCTGGCCTTCTCCCCCAGCCCTTGTGGGATGCTCACAAGTCAGGGAGTAGTGTTTGCACTCTGTTCCAGGTGTTGTCTTTTGGCCAGTGCTGTAACCAAATTGAATTATGATTGTGGAGAATCTGGTGAATCAGGATACTTGTTCTATATAGTGATGGGGATCAGCCCTGGGCTGGCTGCCTGACACCTGGAATTGCTAGTTATAACTTGTTTTAAATCTGCAGCACATGCTTCTCACTTTTTTGACATATCCACTTTAAAACAGTGTAGTTAGTGGTCTTTGGATGCTCTAATTATGCTGTTTCAGTTATTTATACCAAATATTTGTTCAGAGTAAAACCAAAAGATGAATGATAGGTTATGCTAAATGTTGCCTTATTGGAAGGCAAAAAGCACTTGAAAGCTTCAAAACTCTGGGAGCAGCATCTAATCGTCAGTAGCAGAAGAATCTTGATTGCACAGTAAAGCTTCTCAAAGGTGTTGCTTAATTTTGCTTCTCAAGATGATCTTTTTTTTTTTTCCCTCCACCCAACCTAGATGATAGAGGATGTGCTGGGGGAAGGTTCAGTGTCTGCCAGCAGGTTCGGCAGGTGGTTTTCTAATCCTAGTCGTTCTGGAAGTCGGTCAAGCAGCTTGAGATCCACACCACATGAGGAACTGGAGAGGCTAGCAGGTAAGACCACAGGGTGACGCCAGGGTCAGCTTCCTTCCATGCTCCTTCCTACTCATTCAGTAAGAAGATGGCAGATAAAGCTTTAGGATAGTGAATTTTCCTGCAGTTTAAGCACTTTGGCATTCTTTTGGAAGCTCTTATAGCCATGTACTCTGGGAGTACTCTTAAGTTCTTTTTTATGAATGTTCTCATCATGCTTTCTGATGACTTTCTAGCTGATCTTGGGCAAGGGGTGTGAGGCATAACTTTCCAATGATGTACTGAAGGTTGGTTACCAGTGTATGTTCATCTTGAGACATTGAGTTGGTAAACTTATGTCGCAGTGCTCCTGGTTTTGCTGTTTCAGGTCTAGAGCAAGCCATTCTCTCCCCTGGCCAGAACTCTGGAAACTACTTTGCTCCCATTCCATTGGAAGACCACTCTGAAAACAAAGTGGACATCCTAGAAATGCTACAGAAAGCCAAAGTGGACTTAAAACCTCTTCTCTCAAGTCTTTCAGCCAACAAGGAAAAGCTTAGAGAGAGCAGTAAGTGCCTCTTCAGCTATTGTCAAGTTCTTGTGATGCAGTATCTCAAGGCAAGAGGCTTGGTATTCTGGAAACCTCAACTGCCAAGTCCAGAAGTAGGAAGTACTCTAGGTTTGCTTACGCTATGGAAAACCCAATATTCAGCAGATCTCAGCTGTTCAGTATCATCACTGATTCTTTTCATCCTAATCACAGGATGACATCAGGACTCTATCAGACTGCTTTACTGGCCAGTAATAATTATAAGTTAAGATGACGCATGTCTTGATCTGAGTTTCCAGCTTTGTCTATGGCATTTACATGAATTTTTCCTACTGGAATCTGGTAATGTCAGCTCTGAAACTGTGGCATTTACATTCTGGCTTTACCATAAAGTCAGTCTAAGTCATTCTTACAAGCATCTATGAATCTATTAAGTATCGGTATCTAAAAAAATGAATGGTCGCTTGAGGATGTGGTTTTTTTCAAGTCCATACTGTAAACTTCTCAAGACTGTTGCCAGCACTTGCAGCACAGTCGTCAGTGCTCTAGTTAACATAGAAACATAGAGCTACAACATAGGAGCACATTTGTCTTAGTTATGCTAACTTGGCTAGAATTTTGGCTTCCAGAGAACTTAGCTTGGTAGGGAACTCAGAATTCCCTTTTGAAAATGTCAGCTGTTCCAAACAGGCTTCAGGGCTGACCTTAAACTTAGTGTTCAACAGCACCTCCAAGTTAGAAATTTGCATGTTTGAGCCCGTAGTGTGCATGGACGGTACAAAATGCATGTGTTCTGTGAGTTGTCAAGTCTAATTCTGAACTGGTTTCTCTTTGGCAAGCAGCATGTATTGCCACGTAAGCTGGACTGCAGTACAAGTAGTGCTCCTCTGTGACTTGTGTGAGGTAGCTGGGAGGGAAAGCATCCAAGCACTGCAAATATTCTTAAGCATCCAGTCTGGGAGTAGAGTGTTGGCTAACACATGGAGAACTTTTTCTTAATTTGACTTAGAGCTACAAGTCTGTTCTGTGTTCTACTTAGTCTG